>NC_057735.1:24200173-24216467 GCF_004010195.1 Chiloscyllium plagiosum
CTAGAAGATTGGGAAAACTTTAAAGGTCAACAGAAAGGCACAAAAAGAGCTATAAGGAAAAGTAAGATAGAACATGAGAAAAAACTGGCACAGAATATAAAGACAGATAACAAAATTTTCTATCAGCACATAAAACGAAAAAGAGTGGCTAAAGTAAATGTCGGTACTTTAGAGGATGAGAAGGGGCATTTTGTTATGGGATATGATGAAATGGCTGAGGTATTGAATAGATATTTTGTTATTGGTCTTCACACTGGAGGAAATAAATAACATGCCAGTAGTTGACAAAGAGACAAAGACAGGTGAGTACCTGGAAACAATCATTATCACAGAAGAAGTCATGTTGGGCAAATTAATGGAGGTAAGGATAGATAAGTCTCCTGGCCCTGATAGAATGCATCCAAGGGTACTAAAGAGATGGCAGGAGAAATAGCAGGTGCACTGGTGGTAATTTTCCAAAATTCGCTGGGGCAGTTCCAGCAGATTAGAAAATAGCAAATGTGATGCCACAGTTTAAAAAGGGAGATACACCAAAGATGGGAAGTTATAGACTGGTTAGCTTAACCTCTGTAGTGGCAAAGATGTTTGAGTCTATTATCAAGTAAGATATAGCAAGGAATCTCGATAGAAATTGTGCCATTGGGCAGACACTACATGGGTTCATGAAGGGCAGGTTGTGCTTAACAAATCTTTTGGAATTCTATGAAGACATTATGAGCAAGGTAGACAATGGGGACCCAGTGGATGTTGTGTACCTAGATTTCCAAAAGGTCTTTGACAATGTGCTGCACAAGAAGCTGCTGCATAAGATAAGGATGCATGGCGTTACGGGTAAAGTCTTAGCATGGATAGAGGATTGGTTGACTATTGGTCGGAATAGGTTGGAATTTAGAAGAATGAGGGGGGATCTTATGGAAACAAATAAAATTATGAAGGGGATAGAAGTAGGAAGGATGTTTTCAGTGGCAGGTGAAACTGGGACAAGAGGACATAGCCTCAAGATTAGAGGGAGCAGATTTACGACTGATTGGAAAGGAACTTCTTCACCCAGAGGGTTGTTAATCCATAGAATTCCCTGCCCAGTGAAGTAATTGATGCTACTTCAGTAAACATTTTTAAAGCTAAGGTAGAATCTTTTGAACAATAAAAAATTTAAGGGATACAGTGAGAGCGCAGTAAGTGGAGCCGAGTCCATGAAAAGATCAACCATGAATTTATTGAATGGCAGAGCAGGACCGAAGGGCCGATGGATGACTTCTGCTCCTAGGTCTTATCTTCTAAATGGGCTGAAAAAATAGCAAATGGAGTTCAATCTGGATAAATGCGAGGTATTGCAATTTGGGACAACAAACAAGGGTACGGTTTTTACAATTTCAGCACCGCCTTCCTAACCTGCAATCTTCTTCCTGACCTCTCTGCCCCCACCCCACTCCGACCTATCACCCTCACCTTGACCTCTTTCCACCTATCGCAATTCCAACATCCCTCCCCCAAGTCCCTCCTCCCTACCTTTTATCTTAGCCTGCTGGACACACTTTCCTCATTCCTGAAGAAGGGCTTATGCCCGAAAAACGTCGATTCTCCTGTTCCCTGGATGCTGCCTGACCTGCTGCGCTTTTCCAGCAACACATTTTCAGCTCTGATCTCCAGCATCTGCAGACCTCACTTTCTCCTCAATTATATCAATTTGCACATGGCTCAGGTAATAATTCATATATGATCACTTTTGAGGTCTCCTTCTAAGTTTGGGATGCAGCTGCTCATTCTGACTAAGCAGAATCTTTCTCTGTCCTATCTTTATTGTTGGCAACTACATGATCCAGGATACACTTCAGGGAAATCTCTACAATCTCAGTTCATACAGAGAGAGAAGTGGACGGCTTGTGCCCATGAAAAAAATGAATTAGCAACTTCAGGGAATAAATAAATGTAGTTTTAAAAGTATAAAGATTCCAGAAATGTAGAGATTAAATAGAAGCACGTTGATGCTCTTTCTGTACTCTTGAGGTAGAGCAGGTGAGTTTACATATCACTTTGGCATTCAATTGAGCCATTATTCAGACTCTTTAGAAAATTTCACAATTGCCTCCAGTCCTTTCAAAGGGTCAGGAGAGTACTTCAGATAAATCCTGTTCAATAATATCAAAGCAGGTTATATTACATTATTCCCTGCCTCATGTATTCTTTCTCAAAGCCCTCAGGCCTTTGTCTTTGACAAGCTGTTTCTCATTCGTGATCAAATGCACACTGCTTTTAACAAGTAAACCAAAGAAATGCAGGTGCTGGAGACCCGAAACAAAATCAGGAATTACTGGAGAAATTCAGCAGGTCTGGCAGCATCTGTGGGGGAGAAAGAAAGCAGAGTTAATGCTCCAAGTCCAGTGACTTGTCATCAGGACTAACAGCAGCTAGGAAAATGTGGTATTTACGCTGAAGGCGAAGTGGGGGAGGGGCGGGTTTGATGAGAAGATGTGAGCAGACAGGTGAAGCTGGAGCCCTGAGATTCACCAGCAACTTCCATGTCAGTGTTTAATGAGAACATTTGTCCCACAGACTTCAGAACAGAGACTGGCACAACACAAGTAAGATACACACAATGTTTCAGCTCATATATATTTAACGCTTAGCTTGATTCGGTTTTGAGATATGTTGCGTCCAGTTTAGGTTAGTCACTGTGTGCTAGTACCTGGGGCCAGCTGAAATTGAGCGTGAATTGAAAGGTACATTTGAAAATAAGTGCACATGAACAACTTTCTAACTGAGAATGTAATTCTTTGTTGTAATTTCCATGCATAACCAAAGTAAAATGATAGAAAAACAGTGATGAAACCAGCAATGTTGGTTTTCAGTACCAAAGCCTGTACGTGCTCCCTAAATATCCTTGCAATCTTTGGCCATTCAATCAAACCTCCCACAGAATCCTCAGGCATCAGGGCCAACAGAGTAACTCTGACATTAAACCTTGCAGCCACCATAATGTTCCTGTCATGTCTTCCCAATGTGATTTGTGTTTTCTTCTCACTTTAAAGTTGTTAAATTCTGCAATTATTTTCAAATGTACCTTTCAATCAACACTCAATTTCAGCTGGCCCAAGGAGACTAACACACAGTGACTAACCTAAACTGGAGGCAACAAGTCCCGAAACTGAACCAAACTAAAGGTTAGATATATATGAGCTGAAACATTGTCCATATTTTACCATGTATTGTGTCAGTCTCTGCTCTGAAGTCTGTGGGACAAATGGTCTCATTAAACATTGACACAGAAGTTACTGGTGAATTTCAGGGTTTCAGCTTCACCTGCCTCAATCCTGTTGCAAGCACTTTCTCCTTGAAAATGTTTATTTCTGGAAATAACAATGCTGTATTACTTTCCTTGTCTTCATGCTTTTAACTGGTGCTGTTTGGCAATATTGTCGTAAGATCCTTCTTTTAAAGTTGTTAATTCTACTAAAAGTCATGTTGTATACTTATACTGCTTACTAGGGATTTCCTCATGCGTTTTCAGGCAAAATGGCTGTGTCATTTGGCAGATGGTGGTATCCCAACTTCGAAGAAGTAAAAATGGACAATTTCCTACCTTTCCTGGCCCAATAGACAACACACATTCTTTTGTGCGTTTTTCTCAAATAAAATCTTGTGCCTGGAGCCTTTGTAAATTCGTTCTGTTTGAACTATGATTTAAATTATGTATCGCCCACCCTTTTTGCAGCCTCAGAAGACTTTTAACTACCTTCTTTTGTGGGACTGTCTGCTTTAGCTTTTAATTGCCCCATTTGCTACTTTAACAACGTTCCATGTTGTGATGTTCCCTGTGCTGTGATTTCAGTATAAAGTATGGTCCTTGATTTCCATACTGCAGCTGTGCCTCGTGGTTTTCACTTGCTCCGGTTCCTACTGTGAACTGTTTTGGATTCAAGCCTTCTCAGTTCATTTCTTATGCCACTAATTTATAGTTTTTCCTCTGACACGACAGAGATTGTTATTGCTACTCACAGAGTTGTGGTATGTTTACTTCCTAGCAGACCTCTAACACACCTTCAGATTTTTGCTTCTCAATGGAACCTGCAATAGTCAGTGTGTGGCTCGTCTTTAAGTTGTTCCTGGACCACACGGCTTCTTCTATGCTTCTTACCAGGACTGAAGTAAAGGCTGTAACCTCGAGTTTCTTCCTTGTTGGCCTTTCCACAAGTTGGTGCTGATTGCTTATCTATTTAAGTGCTTGTAGCTACAGACCATCTGTATGAGTATTTCCGAAAGGAATAAAGAGGGCTCTTGTGGTACAGTGCCCAGTAGGTTGGGTCTAACGGGATCCCACCAATTCCAGTGTTGTACTGTAAAATCTCTGAATGGGTTTTTTTTAGAATAGATTACTTACAGTGTGGAAACAGGCCCTTCGGCCCAACAGGTTCATACCGACCCTTCCGAAGAGAAACCCACCCAGACCCATTCCCCTACATCTACCCCTTCAACTAACACAACCGGCAATGTAGCATGGCCAATTCACCTAACCTGCATATTTTTGGACTGTTGGGGGGAACTGGAGCACCTGGGGAAAACCCACGCAGACACGGGGAGAATGTGCAAACTCCACACAGGCAGTTGCCTGGGGCAGGAACTGAACCTGGGTCTCTGGCGCTGTGAGGCAGCAGTGCTAACCACTGTGCCACCATGCCGCCCAAATTTCGGATTGATTAGAAAATCACCCAAAAAGAGTAAAGGGGCTCTTGTGGCACAGCAGTAATGCCTCTACCTCTGATTCATGTCTCACCTGCCTCAGTGGTGTATAATAACATCTCTGAACAGGTTAATTAGAGCATATCCAAAAGGAGTAAAGTATTTAAAGCTGTAAACTCACTTGGTTTTCTGATTTTCTTTTTCCTGGGGTCAAAGAACTTTTTAACCATTGTACCATGTGGTATGAAGCAATGATACCCTCCACTGATCACCATGTGTTACCTGTAGGTAGAAGGGGGCTATTATCGTTCTTCTTTCCTTGGCTGGATCTAGGGGCCAATTTGGTAAAGGTACAATGGTAAAGGAAAAACCATAACTGAGTCCTAAATGAAACCCTTGTCATATTAAAAAATGCATGATAGTAACTAGGTAGAAGTTACATTAGCTAGACATACATTGTTATTGATTGTTTTGAGACATATATGATACATTCAGGCGGCATGGTGGCACAGTGGTTAGCACTGCTGCCTCACAGCTCCAGAGACCCGGGTTCAATTCCCGCCTCAGGCGACTGACTGTGTGGAGTTTGCACATTCTCCCCGTGTCTGCGTGGGTTTCCTCCGGGTGCTCCGGTTTCCTCCCACAGTCTGAGGATGTGCAGGTCAGGTGAATTGGACATGATAAATTGCCCGTAGTGTTAGGTAAGGGGTAAATGTAGGGGTAGGGGTAGGAGTATGGGTGGGTTGCGCTTCAGCGGGGCGGTGTGGACTTGTTGGGCCGAAGGGCCTGTTTCCACACTGTAAGGAATCTAAGAAATAGTCCACATTTTTTCAGATTTATTTTGGTATCATTACACAAGACTGTATAGCATCAACAGATTGGTTGAGTTTAATGCTATCTCCAACATTAATCCTTTCAAAATTATTACCTTCTAAAACAAGCAGCAGCTAGGGTTGAAACACTGCCACTTTCTTCATGAGAACCTGCGCACAATGCAATCTCTGTATACATTATAGTGACTCCAATTTTTAACACAAATTTACTCTAAGCAGTAATAGGGCAGCACAAAATGCTAACTTGGCTACAGCTCCAGCAGTCAACTTGAAACAGTCACAAACCACCAGCATATTGCAGATTTAATCATTTTTGCTATCTCAGCAAGGCAGTAGTGCAAAATGTGCCAATGAATTTTACAGCTTTCTCAAAGTCGAGGGTGCGTTCAATGATAGCCTATCACTTTGCCAGATAGCTTGTATAGAAGGAAAACCCTCAAAAACCGCAGCAGGAAGGATGTCCACTTACAAGAATGCAGTAGTCTGTGTGACAACATACAAAGAATCCTAAATATCAATGTAAGGTGTGTGAAGGCAGTCTGGGAGGGGCTCTGAAATATGTTGTTGATTATGTATGTCTCAGCTGTTGAGCATTGCAGGAGCTTCAACTTGGACCTGGGCCCTCCTGCATTAATAACATTCTTTGTGGTGAGCTGTTCACCATGAAAGGTCATCAGTGATCTTTGATGTTATTCAAGGGGAAACAGAGTAATTTGAAACTTTTTCTTTGGCCAACTTCTGGCTGGCACCATGGAATTTCTGTCCTCATCATCTGGGACTACTTTTGTTTATACCATGGAATTTATAATTCTTTTCAAAAATGCAACCTTAAGCATCTTGTCATTTGTCAATATAATTTTTTGTTCCACGCTGACTATGTTCTCTGGCTGACCATTGATGCTTTGCATTCTTTCAATAATGATCAAGGTTAACTGCTTAGATTTCAGTATGGCAAACAGTATGGTCCTCTGATTCTAATGTTGACTTCAACGGCTTCAGACCTTACAATACCTCAAAGTTCTTTAAAACAGGTTTGCAGATATTATAAAAGGTATGTGTTGGCATTTCAGGGGTTAGGAGATGAATGGATTCTTGTTCAAGGAAAATTAGATTCCAGGTAATCCAAGATGGAGAACAGGAAAATGTTATGGCTGTAAGAGCTGCTCCTTTTTTGAGGTATTTTAACTGTTGCAGCTGACTTCCTTGAACTCTTAAAGCAGTAACTACTGTTTTATAAGCAGTTGCACTGTTTTGGAACTTTGGGGGAAGAAAGATCAAAACAACAGCACTTTAAAAAGGAGGAGGACAGACAAAGATGGTGACCACATAGGAAGTGATTCTGAGAAAGAGACCGACAACACTGTCTGACCTGGCAGTGAATTTGTACAGCTGCTGCTTCGCTGTTTAGTTTCAAGTTTCTCTGGACATTGGTGTTGTTCAAAGAAATTCACAGCTGACTTTGAAGAAAAACCTGTGTTGAGGAGCTCACAGCAGAGGGCAGAGAAGTGGCTAGTTTTTAAGTGTAGTCTTGTTTTTGTAAATCTACAACAGTGAATAGAGTGGTTCTTTGATGATTACATGTTTTTACTGAGATCAATCTCTTGGTTAAAAATATAAAAACATATGTAGTAAGCTAGCTGGGTGCAGTGCTTTTAAAGCTGAAAGACTGTGCCTTTTTCTGGGTCTGTAGATTGTTAAGGTGCTTTAGTAGAGTGATGTACTCTTCCTGTTAGATGTGGGAGAGTTTCCGTGTTACTGATGATTATGTCTGCAGGAAGAGTGTTTGGTTGTGAATCCTATCGGATCACATGGATCAGTTGGAGCAACAGCTGCAGGCAATAAGGAATTTACAGGATCTAGGGGGTATGATGAATGGTAGTTGCAGGGAGGGAGATAAACTGAAGATACAGTCAGGTAGATAGGTTACCTCCAGGAAAGGTAGTGGAGGCAGCCAGGTAGTGCACTAGTCTGTAGCTAGTCCCATCTCAAACAAAAATGCTGTTTTGGAAAATGTAGCAGGTGATGGACTATCAGAGGAATATAACACTGACAGCCAGGTTTCTGGTACAGAGACTGGCTCTAATGTAACGAGAGGTACACTAGGTTCCAAGCGATCGATTGTGATGGGGGACTTTCTTGTCAGAGGCACAGACAGATGTTTCTGCAGGCGACAACGAGACATCAGAATGATATGTTGCCTGCCTACAGCCAGGATCAAGGATATCTCAGAAAGATGTGAAGAATATTCTCAAAGGGGAGAGGGTTGTTATGCACATTGCAATTAACAACATTGGAAAAGAAAAGGACGAGATTCTGATGACAGAATATGGAAAGTTAAGCAAGAATTTTAAAAGTAGGTCCTCGAAAGTAGTAATATCTGGATTATTCCAGGTGCCACGAGTGAGTGAGGGTAGCAATAGAAGGATAAAGGAGATGAATGTGTGGCTGAGGAGCTGGTGCAGGGGAGAAGGATTCACATTTTTGGATCATTGGAATCTCTTCTGGGGTAGAGGTGACATGTAAAAGAAGGACGATTGCACCTGAATTAGAAGGAGACTAATATACTGAAGGGAGATTTGCTAGAACTGCTCGGGAAGATTTAAACTAGTAAATTGGGGGGGGTGGGATGCAGGGGATAGTGAGGAAAGAGATCAGTCTGAGACTGGTACAGTTCGGAAAAGGAGAAAGTCAAATAATCAGGGAAGGCAGAAATAAAGCAGAGAATGACATAGAACTGATAAATGAAACTACAATTATTTCAATGCAAGATGTCTAACAGGAAAGGCAGATGAACTTGGGGTATGGTTGGAAACATAGGAGTGGGATTTCATAGCAATTATAGAAACACAGTATAGATGCTATAGGAAGAATAGAAAGGCGGGCAAGAGAGAAGGGGGAGTGGCATTTTTGACTAGGGATAACATTACGGCTGCACTTCGGGAGCATATTCCTGGGAATATATACAGGGAAGTTATTTGGGTTGGACTGAGAAATAAGAAAGGGATGATCACCTCATTAGGATTGTACTATGGACCCCACAATAATCAGCGGGCAATTGAGAAACAAATTTGTAAGGAGATCTCAGTTATCTGTAAGACTAATAAGGTGGTTCTGGTAGAGGATTTTAACTTTCCAAACATAGAGTGGGACTGCCATAGTGTTAGGTGCTTGGATGGAGAGGAATTTGTTAAGTGTGTACAAGACAATTTTCTTATGCAGTGTGTGGATGTACCTACTAAAGAAAGTGTTAAACTTGACCTACTCTTGACAAATAAGGCAGGCCAAGTGACTGAGGTGTCAGTGAGGGAGCATTTGGAGCCAGCGATCATAATTCTATTAGTTTTAAAATATTGATGGAAAAGGATAGACAGGATCTAAAAGTTAAAGTTCTAAATTGGAGGAAGGCTAATTTTGACGGTATTAGGCAAGAACTTTCAGAAGTTGGTTGGGCGCAAATGTTCACAGGTAAAGGGACAGCTGGAAAATGGGAAGCCTTCAAAGATGAGATAACATGAGTCCAGAGACAGTTATGTTCCTCTTATGGTGAAGGGCAAGGCTGATAGGTGTAGGGAATGCTGGATGACTAGAGAAATTGAGGCTTTTGTTACAAATAAGAAGGAAGCATATGTCAGGTGTAGATAGGAGTGATCGAGTGAATCTCTAGAAGATTATAAAGGTAGTAGGAGTATACTTAATTAGGAAATCAGGAGGGAAAAAAGCGGGCATGAGATAGCTTTAGCAAATCGGGTTAAGGAGAATCCAAAGAGATTCTACAAATACATTAAGGACAAAGGGTAACTAAAGAGAGAATAGAGCATCTTAAAGACCAGCAAGGCCACCTGTGTGTGGAAACATAGGAAATGGAAAAGATACTAAATGAGTATTTTCCATGAATATTTTCTGCAAAGAAGGGTATGGAAGATATCAAATGTGGGGAAATATATGGTGACATCTTGAAAAATGTCCATATTACAGAGGAAGAGGAGCTGAACATTTTAAAATGCATTAAGGTGGATAAATCACCAGGACCTAATCAGGTGTATCCTAGACCTCTGTGGGAAGCTAGGGAAGAGATTGCTAGGCCAGTTGCTGAGATATTTGTATCATTGATAGCCACAGGTGAGATGCCGAAAGACTGGAGGTTGGATAACATGGTGCCACTGTTTAAGAAAGGTGGTAAGAAAATGTCAGGGAACTATAGACCAGTGAGCCTGATATCAGTGGTGGGCAAGTTGTTGGAGGAATCCTGAGGGACAGGATTTACATGTATTTGGAAAGGTAAGGACTGATTAGGGATAGTCAATATGGCCTTGTGCGTGGGAAATCATGTCTCACAAACTTGATTGAGTTTTTTGAAGCAGTCATGAAGAGAATTAATGAGGGCAGAGCAGTGGACGTGATCTTTCTGGACTTCAGTAAAGCGTTCGATAAGGTTCCTCATGGTAGGCTGGTTAGCAAGGTTATATCTCATGGAATACAGGGAGAACTAGCTATTTGGATACAGAACTGGCTCAAAGAGAGAAGTCAGAAGATGATGGTGGAGAGTTGTTTTTCAGACTGGAGGCCTGCGACCAGAAGTGTACCATAAGGATTGATGCTGGTTCCACTGCTATTTCTCATTTATATAAACGATTTGGATTTAAACATAGGTTGTATGTTTAGTAAATTTGCAGATAATACCAAAATTGGACATGTAGTGGACAGCGAATAAGGTTACCTCAGAGTACAAAGGGTACTTGACTAGATGGGCCAACGGGTGGAGGAGTGGCAAATAGAACTTAATTTACATAACTGTGAGGTGCTGCATTTTAGAAACCATGATGTAGAGGAGCCAGTATTGGACTGGGGTGGACAAAACCACACAACACCAGGTTATAGTTCAACAGGTTTATTTGGAAGTACTAGGGTTTGGAGCTTTTGGAGCCATTATGGTCCTGCTTCACAACTACCTGATGAAGGAGCAGTGCTCCAAAAGCTAGTACAGTATTTCCAAATAAACCTGACGGACTATAACCTTGTTGTGCAATTTTGAACTTTGCCTTTTGGAAAGGCAAATCGGGGCAAGGCTTATACACTTAATGGTAAGGTCCTAGGGAGTGTTGCTGAACAAAGAGACCTTGGAGTACAGGTTCATAGTTCCTTGAAAGTGGATTCTACAAATACATTAAGGACAAAGGGTAACTAGAGAGAGAATAGAGCATCTTAAAGATCAGCAAGGCCACCTATGTGTGGAACCATAGGAAATGGAAAAGATACTAAATGAGTATTTTACATGAATGTTCTCTGTAAATAAGGGTATGGAAGATAGGATAGTGAAGATGGTGTTTGGTATGTTTGCCTATATTGGTCAGTATTGAGTAAAGGTGTTGGGAGGCCATGTTGCGACTGTACAGGACATTGGTTAGGCCACTCTGCATGCGGTTCTGGTCTCCTTGCCGTAAGAAGGATATTGTGAAACTTGAAAGGGCTCAGAAATGATTTACAAGGATGTTTTCAGAGTTGGAGTGTTTGAGGTTTGGGAGCGGCTGAATAGACTGGGGCTATTTTCGCTGGATCGTTGGAGGCTGAGGAGTGACCATATAGATGTTTATAAAATCATGAGGAGCATAGTTAGGGCAAATAGACAAGGTCTTTTCTCAGGAATGGGGGATTCCAAAACTAGAGGGCATAGGTTCAATGTGAGATGGGAAAGATTTAAAATGGATCTAAGAGGCAACCTTTTCTCGCAGAGGCTGGTGTATGTATGGAATGAGCTGCCAGAGGAAGTGGTGGAGGCTGGTACAATTACAACATTTAAAAGGCATCTGGATGAGTATATGATTAGGAAGGGTTTACAGGGATATGGGTCAAATGCTGGCAAATGGGACTAGATTTATTTAAGATATCTAGTCAGCATGGACAAGTTGGACTGAAGGGCCTGTTTCCGTGCTGTATATCTCTATGACTTCACTGACATATTCAGATTCCATTTTAGACCTGCCTTATCTCCCTTCAGTGCCTCATCAGCTCAGCTATTGTCCCTCCAACATGCAATAAATTTCTTTTATTATGCTTCGTCCTTTTGTCCCTTCTTGATATCGTCAATCATTTAACTATCTCCTGTTGCATTTAAAGCATTTTGCATTTCATTCCATTTGCTCTTTTATTTGTGCCTGTGGTTTTGTTCTTCCTCTTTCCTCTTTTCAAAAGATCAGGGGTGTAGGGCTAAAATGTACTAAAGCCTGAGGAGCAGGGTCTTCAAATAAATAAATTGAAGCTGCTGCCCTCACACACTGTGCACAAGTTGATTCACAGTTTCATCCAAATCACTGAAGATATAAATGATCTGAACATCCATTAATGGTGACCAACTTGCTGAGGCCTTTCTGCAATCTCTCGTTTTGTTACAGAAATTGCTACTTCTGCACTGGCAACTGGAAGTTTGCGAAATCCCAGATTCAGATTCCACTTACCCTCTACTGGCAATACAAATAAAAGTATGGTAATAAAATATCAGGTGTATACATCTGTCAGGGAACCACAATAGATGAATCCAAATTATCCATATTATCTTCAAGTTTCATAAACATCTTCAGTGGTGTTTGTTCCACAGCAGTGGATACCACACTGACCAAATGGACTAAAAAGTTAAATGTTGGTTTACTAACAGGTTAAAGAGTCAGGGTGCTTATCAGAAGTGCTTAAACAACATGTTCTTTCTCAACTTACAGGCATTTGTGAGTTGCATGTATTGTGTCCAGAACAAAGATAAACTGAAAGGTCATATTAACCCTCAGGGTGATACCAAACTGCATGCCAGCAATCACCTGTCTGTAACCTAGGCAACAACAATTTCAATAAGGCAAAATTCTTTGTACTTTCATTCATAGCGTTTTAATCAAAGAAAACAACTGTAATATCAAACCATTCAAACACCAGTGGAAATATAAGTTACGTTGGACTCGAGGGAGAATACATTCACCAAGGGATCTCCACATATGATGTTATATTTAAGAATTCTTTTTTTTCTTTAAGAGCTGAGAATGCTTATGGGTCAAAGACCAGGATGAGACCAAATGACCATTCTATGAGAACTCAAAGTAGAAGCTTTCTTGACTAAGGATGTGTGCATAAGTTTTCAGTTTGAGGTTTTGGGGTAAACTAGTGCAACTACTAATCCAGTATGAAAGTGGTAATTCTATGTGAAAGAACATAACATAAGAATACGACATGGTGATCTGTGGTGATTTTTTGTTTAACAAAAGCAATGATATGAACTTAAACAACTGAAAAATACCTCAGTCAAGAAACAGAACTGGAGTTATGTTTACACCTGGAGAAATAAATCACTATTAAAATAAAACATTTGTGAGCTAGCCAAAAATATGGTCAATGCAGGCAGCAAATCAGTTTGCAACAAGGCTGTAGAGGTTGGAGGGATGTCAAAGCAACTTCAGGTATTCCCACATAAAAAGGAAAGAAAAAAGCACGTGGAACAGAAAAGCTTAAACCACAACTGCAAACTGTGAAGGGAAGAATACTTCAAAAATGCAAAAGAAGTATTGTAGCTGTGTTTTTTAATCTTTACCCAGAGTAGGCTCATAGCTTTGCTCTACAAATAAATCCCCTATGCATTGACTTTTTAAAAGTTATTTGCAGGATGAGAGTGTTGCTGGCTAGACCAGCATTTATTGCCCAACACAGAAGGCAGTTAAGAGTCAATCACATGGCTATAGGTCTGGAGTCATATATAGTCCAGACCAGGTAAGGATTGCAGTTTCCTTCCATTTTGGACATTAGTGAACCATGTTGGTTTTTCCCAGCAATTGACAATGGATTCATAGTTGTCATTAGACTCTTAAGTCCAGTTTTCTATTGAATACAAATTCCATCGTCTACTGTGATAGAACTCAAACCCAGATCCCCAGAACATTAGCTAGGTCTCTGGATTAACAGTCCAGCAAGGAATGGTATTCAATAAAGTCAGGGAACACCAAGAAGATAACAACCAAGTTCATTGAATCCCTTACTATGAACATCCTGGGGATGACCATTGACCAAATTCTCAACTGAACTCATTATATAAATGAAGAGGCTACAAGAGCATCTCAGAGTTTAGGCATGTAACTCCCCAAAACCTGTTCACAATCATTAAGGTACAAGTCAGGAGTGTGATGGAGTGCAGCTACAATGACACTCAAGAAGCTTGATACCACCTAGGACAATCAGCCTGCTTGATTGGCACCACACCTAAAAGCATCCACTCCCTCCACCACCGATGCTCAGCAGCAGCAGTGTGTATTATCTACAATATGCACTACAGTAATTCACCAAAGATCTTTAGATAGTACCTTCCTAATCCACATCCAATTTCATTTAGAAGGATAAGGATAGCAGTTACATGGAAACACCCCCACGTTCAAGTTCCCCTCCAAGCTATTCATAATCTTGAGATGAAAATGTATCTCTGTTCCTTCACTGTCACTGTGTCAAAATCTCTAAGGGCATTGTGGGTCTACCAACAGCACACAGACTGCAGTAGTTCAAGAAGCAGCTCATTACTACCTTCACAAAAGCAATTAGGGATGGGCAATAAATACTGGCCAGTTAGTGACGCCCATGTCCCATGAGTGAATAAAAAAATTTAGAAAGCCAACATTGTCCTATCTGAACATAGGTGTTTTAAACAAGGGATGGCAGCCATGGTTTTTAGATTTTGTCATTGCAGAACTGGCTTACAAGTGGTGAACATATCAGATTGTGTAGGCAAAGTCAAGTAGCCATAAAGGGTCCAAGCAGCTGGATTAAGGATGTGTACATACGTTTCTCTGTAACTGTAAGTTATTAGCTTGACTATTTGATGTTTTTTGAGTAAAACAACCAGGGCGACTGACCAATCCAGCATGTGAGTGCCAATTCTCTGTTCAGGGACACTGTGCAAGAATACGTCAGCAGAAAGCCTGTGTATCATGGAAGGGCTGGATATTGAACCTGCTGTGGATGAACGTGGCAAAGTTATTGACTCATGGGCAAAAGTCCAAGTGCTGATGCTGTACTGTCTGAACTCATCAATACAGAAATTGGCACCGCTACAGCATGTGCACTAACATTTCCACCTCTGCTGGAAGGATAGAAATATGCCCAAGGATATGTTTGATACAAACATTTATTTCTTTGTGGAGTAAAGGGTTAACTATTGCTTTACTCTAGGAATAGATATCGAGCATGTGCAGAAGGAGATATGTCATAGTGATGTTAGATAACACAGTACTGAAGACTGTAAGATCGTGTCTCACTTGTAATTCCTTGGATATAGTTATGTTTAATAAAACCAAAAATGTTCACTTAAAAGATTAGATTCCCTACAGAGGGGGAAGAGGCCCTTCGGCCCAACAAGTCCATACCAACCCTCTGAAGAGCAACCCACCCAGACCCATTCCGCTACATTTACCCTTGACTAATGCATCTAATACTACAGGCAATTTAGCATGGCCAGTTCACCTAACCTGCACATCTTTGGACTGTGGGAGGAAATGGGAGCACCCAGAAGGAACCCACGCAGACATGGGGAGAATGTGCAAACTCCACACAGACTGTTGCCCGAGGAAGGAATTGAACGCAGGTCCCTGGCACTATGAAGCAGCAGTGCTAACCACTGAGCCACCATGCCACCACAAAGATTGTAATCCTCATCTTGCTATGCAGTGGCAGATGGTGACCAGACTCAGAACAGGAGACCAATGGCAAAGAGAACCTAAAGTGAAGCCTAGAGACACTGCAGTATTAAAGGTGAAGAATGCGGATAGCCCAGCAAATGAGGCCAGCCCACCAGAGGAGTCGGCAAAATACCTGTAAAGAAACTCAATAGCACCCAGCAGCAGTGAGTGATGAACTATAAGGCCCACATAGGCACCAAGTTGTGAAAAAGGATTAATCCTACACAAGCCTTAAAAAAAGACGAAAGCCTGTAGCAGAATACACAGTAAACAGCAAGAAATTTAATAGCTGCAGTCAATCCTTGGATCTAAAGCTTTTTAGATACCAAACTTTGCAAGTTTCAAGATTAGAATGGTGCTGGAAAAGCACAGCAGTTCAGGCAGCATCCGAGGAGCAGTAAAATCCTTCATCAGGAATACGGGCAGACAGCCTGAAGGGTGGAGAGATAAGTGAGAGGAGGGTGGGGGTGGGGAGAAAGTAGCATGGAGTACAATAGGTGAGTGGGGGAGGGGATGAAGGTGATAGGTCAGGGAGGGAGGAGTGGATAGGTGGAAAAGAAGATAGGCAGGTAGGACAAGTCATGGGGACGGTGCTGAACTGGAAGTTTGGAACTGGGGTGAGGTGGGAGAAGGGGAAATGAGGACTTCAGCAGTTTACTTTAGGTTTCACTTTAGGTACTCTTTGCCACTGGTCTCCTGTTCTGAGTCTGATCACCATCTGCCAAACTTCAACAGTTCCCTCATTTCCCCTTCCCCTACCTCACCCCAGTTCCAAACTTCCAGCTCAGCACTGTCCCCATGACTTGTCCTAGCTGCCTATCTTCTTTTCCACCTATCCATTCCACCTCCCCTCCCCCCTGATCTATCACCTTCATCCCCTCCCCCACTCACCTAACTGAAGCTAGACCTCTTACCCACCCTCGATCTCTTCATATCCAACTGCCGCCGTGACATTGACCTCCTCAACCTGTCCACCCCTCTCACCCGCTCCAACCTCTCACCCTCACAGCGCGCAGCCCTCCACTCCCTCCGCTCCAACCCCAACCTCACCATCAACCAACAGACAAGGGAGGCGCAGTGGTAGTTTGG
>NC_057735.1:24217823-24240468 GCF_004010195.1 Chiloscyllium plagiosum
TTGGCACACTAGCCTCATTCCTGAAGAAGGGCTTATGCCCGAAACGTCGATTCTCCTGTTCCTCGGATGCTGCCTGGCCTGCTGCGCTTTTCTAGCACCACACTTTTCAACTCTGATCTCCAGCATCTGCAGTCCTCACTTTTTCCCTATTGTATTACACTGTTAATACAATGTACAATAATGCACTGTTGTGTCAACACCTTTCTTACTGGACAATGTATTGCATAAGAAACAGCAGCGTATAGGTAATAAAGCCTTTGATTTCTGTTTCAGTTTGTCAAAATTGTAATATGGACCAGAAATGTTTAATGAGTGAAAGCAGAAGCCAGTGATTCTTTTATGAACAATTCATACCATCCGGCAGATAATTGTCAACATATAATCTCGAAAGAAGAGCACATTCAAGATGTATTGTAATGGGAGAGACAGGATGAAGCCCAATCAGAATTTTTAAAGTCTAGGGAAGGCTTTGCAACACAAGCAGTAGTATTCATCAGATAGACTGAACTTCTCAAGCAGAACAGACTTATTATCTGAGGGGACAGAGAATTTCTCTGGGGTTACTGACTGAGTCAGTCCACCCTCTCAGTTTACACAATTAATGGCCACTCAAGGACCTTTCCCATTGCTGCTGGTATTTTACCAGCATTGTCTCGCCTACACTATGAGACGAGATGCTATAAACCTGGCTGCCTCCCTTGGCTTCCTGTTCAGGCACATAGTGCCCAATGGAGTGACCCCAGCAAAAAGAGGTGACCTTGATAATCCCTCACTACCCCACCCTCTCAAATATGACCCTAGCCCATTGTGCCAGGGCTAACCTGAATGGCCCCCTCAAAGCCACCCAACTTACTTTGTTATCTAAACTCCTCCATGGCTCCATGCCAGGTCTGACTGTAGTTCCACTGGTAGCCACCACTCCACGTGGCACTGTTGGGACTAGAGAGCTGACAGGCCTTTGACTGCCCGGTAGCTCTTGGAGGTAAGATATCCTTCCAAAATAAGGAAGTATGAAAGCTATGGTCTCAGGTAGTTAATTCACCAAATACTATGAAATATGGTCATGGCTTCTTTGACTAATGGAGGCAAAATTACCTCCATCTCTGCCAGTCGACAAGACCACTACCACAACAAAAAGAATTCTGCAAAAGCTTGTAAAAAGTGGCTGTTTTAAAATAACACTTAAAAGGGGGTTAGAGAGTTGGGGGTAGAAGTTTAGAGAGAGGAGCCCAGATTTAGGCAAAGTCACCTAGAGTGGGGCATAAGACATAGAGTATACAAGAGGTCAAAGTTGAAGAACCATAAAATCATTCATTTAGTCATGCTATCTTGCATGCAAGAACAGTTAAATGAAGTCCACAACTTGTTCTCGCTATATTCCTTTTGTCATATATTTGTGTTTATATATGTTTTGTGCAATTTTTACTTATAAGCAGCTCATTTATCTATCACAGCCTATTAAACAAGAATGGAATTCCAATTATGTAAAAATACCAATTGGCCAAGAATACAGGAACTATCTTCAAAGCAAAATGACTTCCACTAATGATCTTTTAGTACAAAGTATTTGTAATACAAAATACTCCAGATAAACATGTGATATTGCCTTCCATAAATGGTTTGATGTTGTGTAATATCAGCAGAGAAAAATGCTTTCCTGTAAATGGGCTGGGTTGTTCTCATTCACAATATATTGCAAAACTAATACAGCAGCTGGTGCACATTTATTTCCTGTTGTCCAATGCTTCTGCTATTTCACTCCTAAGGCCTCTCTACTGTCATCTAGTTGAATGGCACTTCAGTTGAATGAAACTGAATACCCAGTTTCAATCTTACCCTCCTCACCCTAGCCAGAAATTCATTTGCAATGGCTTCTTTACCCAATTCCTCACAGTTGCCTCTGACATTCCTCTTGATCTTCTCCCACTTGTTAATTACACTCTGTTCCTTGGTAATGTCACATGAATATACAGCAAAGGTTTCCACATTTCTAGCTGATTATTTCCAATTCTCTTTCACCACCAGCTCTCTCAAATCCTTTATTATCTCAGAGCTGTCAGTTTGCTTATCCAATATCCAGTGCTCGAGTCTAGTGACCCTTCTTCAGAACTGCATTGAAAAAAAGCACAAAGAGATAGTCTATTTGTTTTTAAAAGAGATTTTCTCCTATTATTGTTTAACATTTTACTTAAATAGATCATTTATTCTCTCTTGGTGGGCTAATAACAAAGTTCATGTCCTGTGCACATTAATGTGTACACAATAATATCTTTCTGATGAATAGCATCACAAGACGACAGAACCCATTGTAGTTACTGCTAAAAAGCAAGTGTATCATTAACAGATATTAAAACCTGACTTCTGATTGTAGACCACTTCATAGAATCTGCCTCAGACTTCATGGACTTAACACTGTTATTTTAATTCTTATTCTTTTAAATGTGTAAGAGGTTTGGTGAACCTGCTAGACACTCTTTAAACCTGAAGTAGATATTACTTAAATGATCCGTACAATTTATTGGGCCAGAGCTGAACTCTCTGCATCTATGGAGGAGTACACTACTCTTTTCAGGCCAAATAATTCAATTTGGAAGCTGCAGTAAAAATATGGTGCTGCCAGCCACAAATCAATAATGTCATTACCCACCTGAGGTCGGAAGTATAGTGCAATGACAGGCTAAAAATACCTTTGATTAGTGGGATAACTGTTCAGTTTTGTTTTCTACTAATAATCAGGAGCACAAATGTGACCCAAAGATCTGAAAGGCCATCTGCTTCCTTTGCAACTCAAAGCAGTTGTTAGCTGTCCCCAAGTGCACCGGAAAGTCTCAGCCTAGCATCTTTGATCAATACTACTCAGTGTCAAGTCTTCAGTTCTATTTAGTTCAATCCTCAAAACACTGCAAGCTGTCCTTAGCAGCACTGGAGAACTGCCAACAGGAAGAAGCTCATAATTGTTTAATCACACTTGGGATCAAAGTAGAGCAGAATGGTACTTACATGAACAGAACATTATAAAAGACACACAAGGTGCTACAGCGAAATCTTTACCTTTTACTCCCTGCATTTCATTGATAAAGTTTATAAAAGTGTATATTTTAATAATAGATCAAAAAGGGATTATGTTCCAAAAAAAACAACTGGTAAATGCAATAAGATACTTTCTATTTCTAATGTATTTTATTTTCCTGACTACTATATAATAATTATTAAAAGATTACTTCCTACAAATCAATTTTCATCATTATAATTTTTATTTTCTGCTTCAACTATTCATCCAAGCATCATTCATTGGGGATGACAAATTATTGAAGGACATGTTACAGAACTTGAATGAAGGTTTTTTTGTTCTTTTAAACTGATGTCCTGAATTTGTGGCATTCCATCCAATCTAAACACTATAGCTATCATTGATATTGCTGTTAAGATTTAATAGCATCAGCAAATCCAGATTAGTATCTCATCTATGAATGTGCAAACTAAGGTAACTTACATTTTAAAACTACATTATGCAGGCTATTATTAAAGTAAACATACTTTTTTGAGCCTTCTTTTACACTAAAAAGCTCTTCAGCATCTGGAATGAATAGGAAGGTTTTGTATAGAGGTGGTATGAATGAACCAAATGTGGAAGGAATATGCATCCTGGTTCCTGAGCAGATAATAAGTTGATTGGGAAGGATTTAGAGGAATAAGGGCCAAATACTGGCAAATAAGACTAAATCAGTTTAGGATATTTGCATGGCATGGATGAGTTATACCGAAGAGTCTGTTTCCATGCATTATAACTCTATGTCTCCATTATAGTGAATGATCATAGGTGGGGCATTTTGCATACAACCATAACATACAATTGTGGGACATTTTATGGCATTAGTAGAACAACACACAGAAAATGGTCCTTTAATCACTTTTATAATGCAATTGTAATTTGTTACCCAATGGATCCAAACTTGCCTGTCTGAGCAGAATACACAAGCTGAGGTCTGAGCAAAGTTAATTGGGAAACATTTAGTACACCAGGTCTGAACAGGAAGTTTGTTGTCACAATCATGTGTCACCCTCTGAAGTATTCCACATAAAAAATGACATGGCATTGCCCTTTGAGTCAACCAGTTAGATTCAAAAACAGTTCAAAACAGAAACAATCGAATTCTATGAATTCAAACATTCGGAAAGAAATCTAATCATTTACTTTGTCAGTTTTATCCGCATGAAATAGTCTGAAGCCCTCAGGCTAGTGTCTGGTAGGAATAAACAGGAAAAATCTTCAAAAAAAAAAGATTCATTTTGCTCTTTATAATTTTCCTGTCCCAATTATCCTTTCCCAAAATTCTTGTCACTTTGCTAGGAGTAATATTTCATGGCCTCTGTTATCTCGCGAAGAGCATTGTTCATTTCAGAGAGTACCAGCAACATATTCATCCACAGGTAAATCTGATTTTTTTTTCACATTTACATTCATAGGACTGCACTTTCAGAATTGGTCATTGGCTAGTCTTTGGTAGTCAAAAGTGAGGACTGCAGATGCTGGAAATCAGAGTCTACATCAGAGTGGTGCTGGAAAAGCACAGCCAGTCAGGCAGCATCCGAGGAGCAGGAAAATCGATGTTTCGGGCAAAAGCCCTTCATCAGTCCTGCCCAATTTCGATTTTTCTGCTTTTCAGATGCTGCGTAACTGACTGTGCTTTTCCAGCACCACTCTAATGTAATTATTAGTAGTGACAACTCTGACTGATTTTACTTTAAATTTGATATGTGGAATGGGCCATGAGCTACAAGGATGTAAAACAATTATAACAGTTTATGTAGAGCCTTTGATGACTGAAAGATATCTCATTATGGAATGTAGTTATCACTGGCAACGGTAGCATTTGATGCCCATCCAAACTGCCCTTGAACTGATTGCCTTACTAGGCTATTTCAGTAGAGAGTAAAAAGTGAATCGCATTACTGTGGGCCTGAAGTCACATGTAGACCAGACCAGGTAAGGACAGCAAATTTTCCTTAAGGACCATTAGAGAATCAGATGGATTTTTGAAATAATAGTAGATTTGTGGTCAGTTTCACTGAGATTAGTTTTCAGTTCCAAATTTATTCATTGAGGTTTAAATTTAACTAATTCCTTTCATGGGATTTGATTCTGTATTACCAGATCATTAACCTGGGCCTCTGGATTACTAGTCCAATAATATTATCACCAACTCTCCACAAATCACTGCTGATATGTGGATAAACACAACAGGCAATCTACATGGGCATAATTCCAAGTGAATTGCATATTCAGCTAATTTGTTTTTCAGCCATGTTCGGTGGAGTGGTGAACAATGAATAATACCACGAGATAGTATACATTTTTTTAGAATGAGCCAGCAGAGCATTCATTAACTAATTACTTAACTCTTGCCCTCAATACTACATCACGAGTCAGCTTGGACTATGCCCACAAGTTCTGGAGTGTTGGTTGAATTCACAAGTTTTGGGCTGGAGGTGAGGATCCAACTGAACCAAATTGCTTCTCCAAAGAACAGTAATGTGAACAGATCTAAATGAAGAGGCAAAATTGAAAAACTGGGGGTAAGGAAATTTAAGTCAGCAATAAATTATTTTGATATGCACTCTTCAGAACTAAAACAATGGACTGAAAGATGCTTTTAATCTACTATTCTGTAGAATGCTGAATTACATAGACAAGGTCTAACCTCAATGCCCTGAACTAGGTAGAGAAGGTAAATTAACCACACCTCATCATTTTCTAACAAATAAATTGGAAAATGACACCAAATGAACATTTCCTAATTCTATCAAATCTCTTAAACACTTTCTAGAAAAACCACATCCATGCAAGTCATATTCATCTGTGAATGGTAGTGATAATTAAAAATTGTCATTGCTCCATGTACATCTATATCAAATTTCAAGGTGGAAAATTGAAAATCAAGTTATCAGGAAATATGTGAGATGTTTAGAGCTTACTGCTTGTAAAAACATAAACTTTTTGGTTTGACAAAATTGAAAAGTGCCGTCATCAATAAACATTTGCTTAACAGCAGAAAAAAAGAAAAGCTTTCATTTATGTAGTGCCTTTCATGGCCTCAGGACATCCCATTGCACTTTCTAACAATTCACTGTATTTCTCATGGGTCATCATTTTTGTATTGTGGGAAAAACAACAGTCAATCTGAAGGGCTTTTGCCCAAAACTTCGATTTTGCCTGTCCTCGGATGCTGCCTGAACTGCTGTGCTCTTCCAGCACCACTAATGCAGAATCTGGTTTCCAGCATCTGCAGTCATTGATTTTACCTAAGGGAAAAAATATTTCTACTATTGTTATTCATACTCGTTAAATGTTTACTGGTACGACTTGAGACATAGTTTCACAAAGTACAACTATTTGGTGAAGGTAAATTTGAACTAAACATCAACACGAAAATGAAAGAGCCCCATGTGGAACACAACAGAGAAAACCATGAGTGGAAATGTTCTTTGGAGTAGGAAAATATGTGCCTATTTTTAACCACTAGTTCCTAAATAGCTAATTTAATGAGAAACAAACCAAACATGTTGGGATAGCACAACAGATCAGTCAGCAGCTGTTGATATAAAAAGATTATTAATTTTAAAATGTCCTTTATACCTGTTCTTCAGTATTTAGTTCTCAACTGTTTTCATCAGTTTCTTCTTTTGTTTCAAATATCTAGGAATTATAATATTTTTCCCTTTATTTCCAACAATTTTAGCTGTTTCCACAATTTTAACCAATACCTCTTGACATTCCATGGCTTCACCATCACTGAATCCCTCACTGTCACCATTCTGGGCAATTGGCTAGAACAAGAGAACAAGAGGTCATAGTTTTAGGATAAAGGTCGGCAGAGTTAAACAGAGATGAGGAGAAATTACTTCTCTGAAAGGATTATGAATCTGTAGAACTCTCCACCCCAGAATGTGGTGGATGCTGGACATTTAGTAAATTTACAGAGTAAAATGTGCTTATTTTTAATTAGTAATGGGTTGAAGGATAATGGTGAGCAGGCAGTAAAATGGAGTTGAGGCCAAGATGAGATCAGTCATGATCGTAATGAATGGTAGAGCAGACCCGAGGCACTGAATTGTCTACTCCTGCTCCTAGTACTTATGTTCTTCGCAACTGAACTTCACTAGCCACAGAAATACTATGGCTACAAGAGCAATTCGGAGGCTAGGGATCTTGCAGCAAGTAACTCACTTCCTGACTCCCAACAACTGCGCACCATCTACAAGGCACTAGTCAGGAGTGTGATGGAATAATCCCCATTTGCCTGGATGTGTGTAGCTCTGACAGTAATCAAGAAGTTTAATGTTATCCAGAACATTATTGGCATCACACTTTAATTATTTTGTTGCTCCTCCATCAACGCTCAGTTACAGCAATGTGCAATATCTATAAGACGCTTTGCAGGAATTCACCAAGGTTCGTAAGACAGCACCTTCCAAACCTACAAAGTCTACCATCTAGACAGACAAGGGCAGCAGATATATGGGAACACTACCATCTGCAAGTTTCCATCCAAACCACTCAGCATTCAAACTTGGAAATATCTCACTGGTCTTTCAGTGTTGCTGGGTCAGAATCCTGCAGTTTCCTTCCAAATAGCATTGTGAATGTTCTTACACCAAATGGACTGCAGCATTTCAACAAGGCATTCTGGATCAGTGGTGCTGGAAGAGCACAGCAATTCAGTTTGGATGCTGCCTGAATTGCTGTGCTCTTCCAGCACCACTGATCCAGAATCTGGTTTCCAGCATCTGCAGTCATTGTTTTTACCTCATTGATTTCAACAAGGCAGCTCATTGCCACCTTCTCAAGCACAACTTGTGATTGCCAATGATACTGGCCCAGCCAATGATGCCCACATCCTGTGAGTGAATAAAAAATCATTAGTGAAATAGTTGGATATTTACCAAAATTGGCAGTGGTCTCTTGAATGCTAGCTTTATTAATTTAATTTAAATTTGAGTTTCTATGATGGAATTTGAAGCTACTTACATAGACCATTACACTGGGTCTCTCAATTGCTTGTCCAGTAACACTACCACTATTCCTCTGCCCCTTGATACAACGACAATGAATATCTCTTGACATGACCTACTGGTTATCCTTCTCCAGCTGTTAATCTAGATTTTTGATTTATCCAAAATACAAGGAAAGTGTAGGGGTAAATATGTCCTTCTTCACAGCTCTCTTTTGATTTAATACTTGCAAATCTGCATTTTCTTCTTTAATTGTACTTTTCTTAAGAATGTGAGTTGTGAAAGATATTGAATTAGATCTTTGGCGTTCATAATAAACTTTTGTTAAAACTCGCAAAAGTCTGCTACTAGTATTTTTTTATTGACCACACATTAATGGAGGCTTAGAAACCTACTTTTTCAGAAACAAACCACATTGAATAAGAAAAGGAGAGATGGGATTTTTGTTATTTCTTCTCCCTTGTCTGTAGCAATATGACATCTACAGATTTATCCTTGTCTAGTCTTTCAAAGAACCCTATCAGGTCAGTTAACCATGCTAGACCCTTTCAGAAACCTTATTGTTTTTATTATTATATTTCAGAAACCTTATTATATTTCCCACTTCCAGATGCTCTCCTATCACTTATTTTGGTAAAACTGCCATCTGAAACCTGCTTGATACAAGAATGTATAGGTGATTGTTTGCTATCACCCGCTGCAGCCTGAAATGACACTGGCAAATTGACTAACAGCCCTTAAGACCCTGATTACCAAGTTCAATACATTATCTGCTGTCAGTCTGGGCTCCAAGTTTAGTTGCAGCAGGTGGTTCAGGGCAATGACATCCTAGTGTCTCAACCAAAGTATCCCAATGCACTTCTGATCTGTGAAATGGAGGACAAATGATGTGACTTGTTTTGATCCCTTTGCATGGATATTGGTGCATTCTCTTATTACTCTTGCTTGTGTTCTCTTCCCAGTTCCATTGCTTCTTCTATTCTATTACGTGAAGAGGAATAGTAAGAATTACTGTTATGCTGAAACTGTATTGTTTAAGTAGGGAAAGACTTAAATAAATGCAAAATGTTCAATCCTGAGAAATGTACAGTTCTGCAATGCCCAGTGTTTACTTACCCACATACTAAAGTCAAATAGTAAACTATGAGTGTCCTTTTAAATATCCAGTGCTTACCTCCCCTACCACCCATTCACCTGAGCAGCTGCTTCATGGTGGTTTCCCTGAGTTTTCCCGTAGAAATTATACTGGACTCCGACCTGCAATAGCATCACACCAGTTCTGTTGGCACTTGATGAACAGGCAATCAAAATGATGAGAGTCTGAATGGAGACATAAGTCTCCATAAAGTATTGCATCGCCATTTTCAGTGTAGAAATGACACATGTGGCTCTTGCAGTGATAGTTTCCTCATCTCTGAACTAGGAGGCCCAGGTTCAAATCTTCCCTGCTTCAGAGGTTTGTATTAATATCTCTGAACGGGTTGGTTAGAAAATATTTATGAATGCACCATTTATACCAGACAAATCAGGTGAAAATTAATCTTGCTGTGCTTCAGTGAGTGTTCATGCAGAATGCACTGTCTGAAAGAGTATACATGTAGATACAATAACAACTTTTAAAAAAAAGACAAATACTCAAAGAGGAAAACAGTTGCTGGTCTATGAGGAAATGGTAGGAGTGTGGGATTAATTATCATAGCTCTTTCAAAGTGCCAGCCCAGACAGGAAGAATGACTTCCTTCGATGCTTTATCATTCTACAATTTGATAATTTGTTCATGGTACCCACATGTGTCACACAATTGCTGGTTCTGATTCATGACTAACAAAGTCTGCGCAGAAACATATTTTTTGATGATATAATGTGTAGGAGTACTGACCAGTCAGTTTTGAGAGTGTCAGTAAGAGGACATGTTTCTCTCTCTCTTTCTCTCTCCTTACATAGTGCTTTCATTGTCCTTATCCTCATGCTCCCTGAATGATTTCTTTACTTCAGTGCTGAAGAGTGTTTTATTCCTACAACTCAGCCACTTACATTTGCCATAGCATGCTAAATCTTTGATCATCTGGTTAAACAAGGCAGATTTTGAGAAAGAGATCTGGAAGTGGCTGAACAGTTTGTCATTATGAACATATGATCAATGAACAAGAGTACTCGGCCTTTTAAGCCTGTTCTGCAATCCAATAAGATCATGGCTAATCTGATTTTAATCTCAACTTTTCATTCTTGCGCGTTCCAATAACCTTTCATCCCTTTGGTAATCAAGAACATGTTCAGAGTCAAGAAAATAATTATAGCATTTGGGAAGAAGGAAAGGAGGAATAAATGAACAAGAAAGACATAAAAACTCAAAATCTGGCAATGTTAAGTACTACAATTCACAATCCCAGTAAAAACAACCCACCTTATGTTTTACTAAGTTTACCTTTTATTCATTTTCTTAGAGTCATCGAGTCAAAGAGATGTACAGCATGGAAACAGACCCTTCAGCCCAACTCATCTATGCCGACCAGATATCCTAAATTAATCTAGTCCCATTTGCCAGCATTTGGCCCAGATCCCTGTAAACCTTCCTATTTATTTTAGTATCAGCTCAGAAACCAGGATGCGTATTCCTTCTGCATTTGGTGTATTCATACCAGAAGAAAGTGAGGACTGCAAATGCTGGAGATCAGAGTCGAACAGTGTGGTGCTGGAAAAGCACAGCCAGTCAAGTAGCATCCAAAGAGCAGGAGAATTGACATTTCAGGCATAAGCACTTCATCAGGAATGAGGCCACAAAACACCTCTATACAACAGCTTCATGTATAATCCTCGTATTTGAGAACAAGTTATTGTCTTGATGGTTCATGCTCCAACAGTGTTATCAATGGTTCAGGAATAATTTGTGACACGATCGAATGAAGGAATCCTCATAGAATAGACTTTTACCATATGGGCTAAATTTTAGAATGTTATGGCTAAACGTCATTTTCAAAGAAGGTTTCTCTCTGTGAGGCCTCGCAATATTTCTTGTGCTATCATTCCAAATCCAACCTCATAAACTCCCTGCCACAATCTTCAGCACCCCTCTCTGATGTTATTTTGATTCTACCACTTGCTCAGATATCCTTAAATAAACTGGTGTCACTGGTACTGGTGCCATCTTTAAAATGTCACTCAGAAAAGCACTGGCATTCTATGGCTGCCCTATATGGCTGTACACACTCCCCTAGGGCAAGCCAGATAAATCGTGGAAATCGGCACTATGATTTGCTGACAGAGACCTCAATATCCTAGTGGTCAGGGTGGAACAGAGGACAGATGCCCACGTCGTTGATATTGCACGATTTTTAACTTTGTTCACTCCAGTCCAACACCCACACCTCCACTCTTGCAGTGTATTAATCCCATTAATCCCACAGTCAACATGACCATCAACTGTCACAAAGTCTAATACCTTTTGAGGGCACATCTGACATCTGTCTATAGATAAGCTATCACTACAATCTCAACAGCCAGGCTCCATTGCTCCAGGTACACAGACATTGTTATTGCAACACAGGCGCTTGTGAAGTTCAGTCTTAATCCTGAATGAAAAGCTCAGCAGGGTTTGGGGCAGTTTGTTGGGACTACTTTCAGTAAGCTAACGTCAAGGGTTTGATAGGTCTGCAGGCATGACCAAGCTACAGGAAATTCCAGGCTTCCCCTTGCCATGCAGGTGAATTCCCAAACATTGACATCTCTTTCCTGGTGGCTCTTCCTGTCAACCCCTTCGGCTTCATGCCTCCCCAACTTGTCAACATATGTCAGTATTTGACCACCATTCCCTCCTGCCTCTCGTCATGGGCAGTTAAAGCAAAGAAAAGGTGATGCACTTTTGCTCCCTTCATCCCCTGGATGTCAGAGTACTGCCCTAATATGTATCCTTAGAGGCAAACCAATACAATAGTGCTGTGAGCCTGTATTATGTGGCTTTGCAATGTAACAAATCATGGTAGGATGGGGTGAGTGCTGAGTGTACATTAAGGGAGCATTGAAAGCAGGCCTGAGACGCAGCCTGGTCCTGTCCGTGAGTTGGTGCCTGGTCCTGCACCCAATGAGTCCCTGCAGCAGCATTTCAATGATAGCGATTGCTAATGTCTGCCAAAGTGCAGTATTACGGTGCAGAAATATTGCATCCATGCATGGGAGAAGTGCCATGATGTCTCATAGAGTCTGGATCATGCCAGATACCAGTGAGACCAGGTGTAGGGGGAATGTAATAACCGTCCATGGAGCATGATCTGAGATGTTGGTGCTGGGTATCAAAGGTGATGATCTGAAGGAGAAAGAGGTGAGCTGGAGTCACCGGTTACCTGGTCAGACGTCCATGGTGGGGATTTTCAGTCTAGTTCCCATCCATCCTGAGGGATGGCAGGAAGCCGTATATTAATGAGCTGACATTGAGTTTTAATGACAGTGATAATAAGCAATAATTCTCTTTAACAGGCCACTCAGTGCTCCACAGTAAGCGTCTCAAAATCTGGATCTCATGGAAAGTGCAACTAGTTGCTTCCAACATTGTGAAAGACCTTGCTAGATATCACATGCGATTCTTCCTGATTTCTAGCCATATCTCACATTGTTTAGGGCTTATGCCCGAAACGTCGATTCTCCTGATCCTCGGATACTGCCTGACCGGCTGTGCTTTTCCAGCATCACACTCTCAACTGATCTCCAGCATCTGCAGTCCTCACTTTCCCCTTGTTTAGGGTGCTGTGAGATTCTGATCCTAGTTCATACTGTTAGAAATGGAGTGTAGTTGTGCTCTTTTTGTTTTCTGGTGATTGTGTCTGCAACATGATCGCAGTTGTTACAATAAAAACAATGTGCGATATATTACATAAAACACTGTGAGCTCTTTGACTGAGGAGGGAAAGCAAACATTAAAGGGCCAGCTTTTTTGAAAGGAAAATTCATTTTGCATTGAGCAGCAAGAAAAATTATGCACCTCTCTCTCTTTCTTAAGAAGCAGGTTATTTTCTTTTCCACTTTTCCACTTGAAAGAGTTTTCAAATAAAACAATATTGTGGAAATTGGACATTTACCACATAAAAACAGAAAATGTTGGTAATACTCCACAGGTGTGTTATATCTTTGTATAGCAAAGTAGAGGTTTCAGATCAACAGCCTTTCATCTGCACAAATGCTGTCTGGCCTGTTGAATATTCTGACCATCTAACACTTTTTTTTCAGATTTCCAGCTGCTGCAATATTTTGATTTTGTTTTGCTTTATTATTGTGTCAGGTTTTACCAATGTGTTGTGGTCAGCTTGTTATCAGCACAATAACTTGAACAATGCACTGTGTTAGGTTAAAATGTCCTTCTCTTTTCCTTTGATGGTTTATTTTAAATGCATTTTTATATTTTCCCTTGGTTTCCTCAAAATATGATTGCCCTTAGTCAAAATGGTGGAAGGGCCAGTCTAATGATACTTCACAGGGTGGTACAGGGTGGCACAGTGGTTAGCACTGCTGCCTCATAGTGCCAGAGACCCGGTTTCAATTCCTGCCTCAGGCAACTGTCTGTGTGGAGTTTGCATGTTCTCCCTGTGTCTGCGTGGGTTTTAATCTTCGAGGAGAAAGTGAGGTCTGCAGATGCTGGAGATCAAAGTTGAAACTTTATTGCTGGAACAGCACAGCAGGTCAGGCAGCATCCAGGGAACAGGAGATTCGACGTTTCGGGCACAGGCCCTTCTTCAGGAAGAAGGGCCTGTGCCCGAAACGTCGAATCTCCTGTTCCCTGGATGCTGCCTGACCTGCTGTGCTGTTCCAGCAATAAAGTTTCAACTCTGCGTGGGTTTTGTCCAGGTGCTCCTGTTTTCTTCCACAGTCCAAAAATGTGCAGGTTAGGTGAATTGGCCATGTTAAATTGCCCATAGTGTTAGATGTAGGGGAATGGGTCTGGTTGGGTTGGTCTTTGGAGGGTTGGTGCGGACTTGTTGGGCTGAAGGGCCTGTTTCCACACTGTAAGTAATTTAATTTAATCTAATTTAATCTTCACAGAATCTGTATTCTGGAGGATAAATAGGAAACAATTCCAAAGGATTTCCCGTGGTGTCACTCATGTCAGAAGTCAGAAAACATACAATTTTAATCTTCTTTGGAATAGTTTCTGAGTAACATAAAATATATAATAAATACACTACATATCATAGTTGAACTGCATATCTAACAGATGATAAATTAGACATAAATTGAGGCTTTTTCCCCTCTAACTGTGTCTCTCTATATTTTACGCTATTTAGAATGGAATAGCTATTTATTGTCACTTGTATTTTTGAAAATACAGTGAGATGTTTATAGTTTGCCACAATTCAGTGACATTTTAATTATAGAAATTATAAAAAGAAATAATTGAGACAACTTTAAGACAAAGTTCATCTTTTGTTCCCTCCATGGCTCCTGGGTTTCTGGACAAAAGTTTCTAATATCATCTGTGAAAAGAGAAACCATTTTGAGGTACCATTTTGAGTCTGGTAAGACTTTCCTCCTTTCATTCTGTTGTGAAGATGATTCATACCTGATTCAAATTAAGAACTCTGTTTCATTCTCCACAGATGCTTCCAGACCTGCTGAGTTTCTCTGGTATACTCTGTATTTGTGGCAATCCAAACAATATATTTTCAACAACAAAGAACTGAATATAAATGACACTTTTACCCTTCACCACAGTATTGTCCATCTGCTGCCTTCTTGCTCAATGGCTTCACTGGTCTACATTTCTGAGTTGTACTGCACATCACTTACTTCCATGCTAGCTTTTATTGTCAGCAAACATGGTTATGTTACACTTTGCTATAAGTCATTGCTATAGATTGTACATTGTTGAGGACGCAGCACCGATTCTTATGCATTTCACTAGTTATATTCTACCATCCTGAAAGTGAGATGTTTAATTCTCCTCTTAGTTTTGTGTAATTTATTAAATTCTCAATCTCATAAACTCCACTGTGGTACTGACAAACTGCTCAAGCTTCATTATCAAGGCTTACATCAAAATCTGAGTTAAGTCATAATGGGATACTACCTTGTGCTTGTCTTCTTTCCAAATACATGATATTTCTAATAAACCTCAGCATTCAACATTTTAATGTCAGTGTCAAGTACCGGGAGTGGGCAAATGCATGGTGAATGAAGTAAGTGTGAGGTACACTTTGGTAGCAAAAACAGGAAGACAGATAGTTATCTGCCTGGCGATAGGTTGAGAAAAGGGGAGGTGCAATGAGACCTGAGCGTTCATTTACACTGGTCACTGAAAGGAAGCATGAAGGTGCAGCAGGCTATGAAGAAGGCAAAAGGTATGTTGGTCTTCATAGTGATAGGATTCGAGTACAGGAACAGTGATGTCTTGTTGCAATTGCTTGTATCTTGATGACAACACAGCTGGACTATTGTGTGCTGTTTTGGTCTCCTCATCTAAGGAAAGAGGTTCTAGGAGTGCAATGAAGGTTTACCAGAATAATGTATGAAGAGAGATTGGATCAGTTAGAACTATATTAACTGGAATTTAGAAGAATGACGAGGGATTTCATAGAAACTTATGAAAGTTTAACTGTACTAAGGGAAGAAGAATGTTCCTGATGACCGGGTGTCCAGAGCCAGGGTCACAGTTTAAGGATATGGGTTAGGCCTTTTAGAATCAAGATGAGGAGAAATTTCCTCACCTAATGTGCTGAGCCTGGGGTGGCACGGTGGCTCAGTGGTTAGCACTGCTGCCTCACAGTGTCAGGAACCCAGGTTCAATTCCAGCCTGGGCGACTGTCTGTGTGGAGTTTGCACATTCTCTCTGTGTCTGCATGTGCTTCCTCTGGGTGCTCCAGTTTCCTCCCACTTTCCATAGATGTGCAGGTAAGGTGAATTGGCCATGCTAAATTGCCCATGGTGTTCAGAGATGTGTAGGTTACATGCATTAGTCGGGGGAAATGTAGAGCAGTAGGGGAGTGCGTATGGGTGGATTACTCTTTGGAGGGGCAATGTGAACTTGTTGGGCCAAATGGCCTGTTTCCATACTATAGGGATTCTATAAGAAAGTGATCAAGGTCAATATTTTCAAGAAGCAATTAGACATAGCTTGTAGGGTTAAACGATATGGGAGAAAGCAGGAAGAGGGTACTGAATTGGATGATCATCCATGATCATACTGCAGGCTCAATTGGCTAAATGGTCTACTCCTCTTTTTAGTTTCTATATTTCTATGTTTCTGTAAAGTAATACTGCAGCTGTGGAAAGTCAGAGTAGGAAAGTGTTAGATTACCAAATACATTTAAAGGCGTTTGAAGCCAGGTGTCAGAGGGCAATGGTGACTTTGCTTTATTTGCAAAGACGATGGGAAATGTGTTGTGAATCTATTGATTCTATGTCCTGGTTAGTGGTCTGGGGTGTAGGTATGCACTGGGATTTTAGGATTCAGAAAAAGTTCGTTTGTCAGCCTTTGTTAATAAGCCAGCTTTGTGCTCATATTAGTAACATTCATTATTGCTCATGTTAATAAGAAATAGTTTTCCCCTAAGTCATATATAACATAGCTCTTTCAATATTACAAAGCTAACTAGATATGACTGAACCAGCTGCAATAAACGGTCTATTTTTGCTCTATTCATCTCTAAAGGACTTCTGTTTCAAGTAAAGTCTATATTTTGAAGAAGGCACAAAACCTACCAAAATTACCAAAAACAGTTATTTTGAAAATACGTTGACTCATTTACAATATTTAATGACTAACACACCAGTTAATTAAAGAACAGAACAGTACGAGAATCAAATGGTTGCTAAGGCACAGAAAATATAATTTGACATGTAACATGCAGGATTAATTCAGAACAGGAAAGGATCATGAATTCAGGGTAATTGTCTTATTAAATTAATGTAGTAATTCCATTAGTCACTTGTGTGCCACTGCAGGAAGTGCAATGACTAGTGCCAATGCAAGTCTGCAGAGTTCAAACACAGGAGCATTTATTTGTAACTTATTCTGAGGGATAAGAGTTGTTGGCAGCTAAGCTGCCAATTCACTTCGCAGCTTTTGCTAGAGCAGTGCTGCTTATAAGATTACTTTAACACTTGCCTGCGTTATCATTGGGTTTGCCACGCGATGATGGAAAATGTGTTAAACATATCACACAAGACTTCAGACTATTTTGGTGTACGTTAGTTTCATGGTTGTCCAACTCTGTCCTGATTTTATACCTTCTATTGTGAATCCCTGTGGTGTACCAAACCAAATTTGTATATTAACTACAGATTAGAAACAGGCATCATCTGAAAAGTAATGTACAATGTACCATTATTCAAAATTTGTATATTTCAATGATTTCTAATAATAATTATACTATGTTTGTGCAAATGCATTTTAAAAAATTACTTTCTTGTGGGATCTTGAACAGCATTTCTGACATCCCAGCAACATATGCTGCAGCATTCCACATCAACAGCTGTGGAAAGGTACAGTGATGTTTGAGAAATAACAGTTCTCTACTCTGAAGATGATTTCATGGGAAAACAATAATAAAACTAATTGGAGATGTTGGGAAAGTATGGGGTGTGGAGGTTGTGGTGGGGGGTGCCAGTGAAATCTGTGCATTGTTGGCCCTTCATACAAACAGAGCATTGGCATTGGGAGCAAGGGTTATCCCCCAACCATTCAAGCCTTCTCTGCCATTCAATGAGATCGTGGCTGATCTGATTACTCCCATTACCTTTACTACAGTGTGTGTTGGATAATGGCACTAATGAGTTTGGACTTGTACACAATGAGACTTGATCCAAGTCTTTTCAGCAGTCATAGAATAATAGAATCATACAGCACGGAAACAGACCCTTCGTTCCAATCAGTCCATGCTGGAAATAATCCTAAACTAGTCCCACCTGCCTGCTCCTGGCCCATGTCCACTCAAACTGTTCCTATTTGTGTACTTGTCTAAGTGTATTTTAAACATTGCAACTGTGCCTGCATCCATCACTTCATCAGGGAGTTCATTCCACATGTGAACCACCTTCTGCGTAAAAAACTTGCCTCACGTGTCTTTTTTAAATCTCTCTGCTCTCACGTATCATCTGGTGATTGACTCAAGGACAGAATAGGCAGAACTCAGAAGCAGATTTGCCAGCCACCTCAATAGGTCCAGCAGACAACATGTGGAGAGATTAATAAAAACTGCAGAACCACAAGTTTTATAGCAACTGACTGTTAGTTCTTAATGTAATTAATTTTTAAAGTTCTGGATTCCATCGTGACATTCAATAATCAATTAGCTGAAGTTCAAGATTCCAAGATTTCTATTCCTGGATTAAATTCAATACCCATGACAACAGAAAGCAGATAATAATGGAAGCTCGTGTTAATTTCAGATGTAAACCAGTTCCGTATTTAATATGTGGGATCCAGGAAAAGGAGATGTAGAGAAAAAGTAGATATAAGAAATTTAGGAGGAACCTTTTTACCATGTGGTCTTATTCTACACTGAATTTGGATTCAAGACCAACTGGTCAAGGAGAGGGTAAAGTCAAGAATAGGCTTTGTAGCAAAACTGCTCCTGAAGCTCTTGCACACTGGAAAGGACTTTACATAAAAATAACTGTAAGGCTTTAGAATGGATAATCAGAGTTAGTAATTGAAGTATATCAACATTTAAGAATAGATTAGATTGGAAGTGGAGGAAAAGAGCATAAAGAATATCAGAACAGATTTTAGATGTGGGATTTGGAAGACTGTTCATGTGGAGATTTACCGCAATGTGGATTGGCCTGAGTTGGCTGAACAGTCTATTTCATGTGGTAATTTCAATGTAATTCTACATCTCTAAAGCATTGCACCTAACTCCCTTCCTATATATAGCTGAACCAATGCCTCTTGCCTTAAAATGCTTCACATAGCAACCAACATCACCCCTATCAACAGCACAGGGAAAAGATAAAACATTCTGTAAAAAATTACCTTACAAATGTAAATCAAGTTAAAATAGAAATCCAACCTCTCATCATTCTAGACATAGTGTAAAAAAATTTTAAGAATGTAGTTAAGACATTGAACAAACTTGCCTACCAACTCACGGTCAAGAAAAAAAACACTGAACAACTTCACAGAAGACTATGTAATATCTGTTACGACTATCCTGAGGTCAGGAGCTTTATTAATAAATGGATGTTTTAGTAAAATGAAAATCAAACTAATTTTAAACTCTAACAGGTCCTATTATGGATAAATCCAAGAAAGAGCACACTATTAATTCCCTAAATCATAGTCGCCCAGTAAATACTTGAAAACAACAAAATGCAATATTTGGCTACTGTAAAGAATGATAATCTAAATAGGACTGAAGATTTTGCCAGCTTATATTAACAAAGTAGAAGCACCATCCAGGGAAAAGGATTCAAATGAAATAAATCTTGCAAAGTTTGGGCACTGGCACTGTATAATAATTAATAGAGACATGGCATTAATGTTTTTACAACCATTAAATGGGAGCTCTTTTAATCTTGCTACTGATCCAACCAGTTTGGAGACAAGTTCTGAAAAAGATTCATATCAGATTCAAACATTAACTCTGTATCTCTCTTTACAGATGCTGCTAGACTGTTGAGTTTCTCCATCACTTTCTGATTCTATTTCAGATTCTTAGCATCCACAGTTCTTAAAAATCTTTTTATTAGAAAATGTTGAAACATGATTGCAAACTAAGACAATGGCTCCAGGTTAAATAATGGAATCCAAGATTAGCACTGAACATGAAATTGACGTTTTTGGTAATATCTTAACAAAGAACAGTCATTTATGATTCAAGAGAGGGGGGGGAAGACCTTTTTTTATTAGTGTAGAGAACAAAACAGGCAGAAATTTTTCCAGCATCTGAACAATGTGGGAAATGACATGAAAGTTGGGAAATTGTGGAGAGTGCGAAAAATGTGATTCCTGATTAGATTACCTACAGTGTGGAAACAGGCTCTTCAGCCCAACAAGTCCACACTGATCCTCTGAAGAGTAACCCACCCAGTCCCATTTCCCCCTGACTAATCCACCTAACACTCCGGGCAATTTAGCATGGCCAATTCACCTGACCTGCACATCTTTGGACTGTGGGAGGAAACCGGAGCACCCGGAGAAAACCCACACAGACACAGGGAGAATGTGCAAACTCCACACAGACAGTCGCCCAAGGCTGGAATCGAACCTGGGACGCTGGTACTGTGAGGCAGCAGTGCTAACCACTGAGCCACCATGCTGCCCTGATGTTGAGAAATATGTTCGATTTTCCCCTTGAAGTTTCAACAGCTGGATGAGATGCTCATAGCATCTCTGCATTTGCCTTGTCTTTTAGCAGACAAGAAGCCAGACAGTTGGCCATATTTGCCAACACTGAATAGTTAAGGGAAGACATATTAGTGGGGAGCTGTGCGCAATATTAATGTCACATCTACAGCATGTCCCAGCAACTTAGGTGACAAATGCACTACATGTGCATCAACGAAATGGCTATATCATAAAGTCCAAAGAGAGTAGTCCTTTCCCCAGCCAAGAAGAATGATAGTCAGGGGCCTTGTCTATCCTCAGTCAGGAAAGATGATGAGGTAGCCCATGTGAGTGAGAAGGAAGCACAGAAGGATGAGTGGTTTGGGAGAATGGGGGTGGTGAGTGCCATTGAGGGAACATGCTGCATGCAACAGTGAAAGTGGAAGGCCATAAGCCTAAGTAGGATGGAGTGCTGATGGGTGAGGTAGCATGGTATCAATTAAATTCTGCATTCTCCTCCACATTATGGACACATTGACCCAGATGGCTACTTCAGGGTAGACTGGCAGCCTGGTCTCCTCTGCCAGTCCTGGAGAAAAAGGATTGTTCTCCTCTCCATGGCCTGTCTGTCAAGTGGGCTGCCAACTTGCATCTCTCAGTCCTGTCATTTGGAATCACACAGCAACACATCCTGGTTTGCAGCCAGGGTTTAAATATGCTGCCAGCAACATTAACACCATAAGGTCCCTGCTTAGTCTATCCATGAACTACTGGGCAACAACATAGTTCAGTCATTAAAACCAGATTCCTGGATTACGGGATGGGGAATCAGCTCATGATCACAGTCTAATGGACTTTGCTGGAGTAGTGGAAGTCAAGGATGTCAGGAGATTTTTGACTTTAACCTTTTTTTAACTATGGCACTTGGGTAAGACAAAGCTAGAATCAGTGTAATTGTACCCCGGTAGGATCCAGTGTATTCATAACAATACGGAAGGCTGTTTTTAAGTACTTAATCAAGGGTGTATTTTTAACCAGAAAATCTTTATATGCAGCTTCAATAGATAATAATGATAATGTGATATTCTTTGCTGCTGTTTCCTCCTGTTTGAAATATGTTGATAGGCAACAAATAAAGAGGTGAAAATTGATAATAAGGCAAGTGAAATGTAATTCATACAAAGGACAGCAAATTATAGAACAAGAAGTTCTCATGTGATACCACCGCTTATAATCCATCAGTGCTGTCGGCTCCATCATTAGAAATACTCTTAGTGTGGCAGCCAGTCAATGCTGGATCCATGCCAGTTGGTCACATGAAATAAATATATTAATGGAGGGCTATTTAAAGTCTTCTGCCTTATAATAGACTTTTAGATTATTATGCTGTGCTTTTAATGTGGAAAATGAACCCTTTCCTTCTAATACAATGAATGAATCATGCGATGCATTTATGGTACTGTTTTTTTGAACATTGTGTTTATTTGAACATCTGTCAGGGATCTGCCTAAGGCAATTCTCCTTTCTCCAAAGCTGCCTCTCTTCAGTTCTCTGTAAGGTCTTCTTCTCATCACCTAACACTAAAGTATCAATGTTTACCTTCTTTGGGTTTTTTTTACTTCTTTTCTCCCATCCAACAATCATCTTTCAGCACTTGCCCAATCAGATTAATTTCTCTTTCTTGATAACATCAGTCAAATATGACCTTCATGTATCATCGTAAACATATGTAAACATGAATGTATTTGAATTAAAAGCAAAAGAGGATCATTTAATCCCTCGAGCCCATTTGATAAAATCATGATTAATGTCATTGTTGCCTCACTTTCTTGACTCTTCCATACATCCTTTGACTCTTTTGCCAATCTAAGTGAGCCTTAAAAATATTCAGTGATCCAGCCTCAATTAGAGTCATAGAGTCATAGAGATGTACAGCATGGAAACAGGCCCTTCGGTCCAACCCATCCATGCCGACCAGATATCCCAACCCAATCTAGTCCCACCTGCCAGCACCCGACCTATATCCCTCTTAAACACTTCCTATTTATACACCCATCCAAATGTCTCTTAACTGTTGTAATTGTACCAGCCTCCACCACTTCCTCTGGCAGCTCATTCCATACACCTACCACCCGCTGTGTGAAAAGGTTGCCCCTTCGGTCTCTTTTATATCTTTCCCCTCTCACCCTAAACCTATGCCCTATAGTTCTGGACTCCCCGACCCCAAGGAAATGACTGCCTATTTACCCTATCCATGCCCCTCATAATTTTGTAAACCTCTATAAGAACACCCCTCAGCCTCTGACACTCCAGGGAAAACAGCCCCAGCCTGTTCAGCCTCTCCCTATAGCTCAAATCCTCCAACCCTGGCAACATCCTTGT
>NC_057735.1:24240564-24251893 GCF_004010195.1 Chiloscyllium plagiosum
GTCTCTTTGTTCAGCAACACTCCCTAGGACCTTACCATTAAGTGTATAAGTCCTGCTAAGATTTGCTTTCCCAAAATGCAGCACCTCGCATTTATCTGAATTAAACTCCACCTATCACTTCTCTGCCCATTTGCCCATCTGGTCAAGATCCTGTTGTAATCTGAGGTAACCGTCTTCACTGTCCACTACACCTCCAAGTTTGGTGTCATCTGCAAACTTACTAACTGTACCTCTTATGCTCGCATCCAAATCATTTATGTAAATGACAAAAAGTAGAGGATCCAGCACCGATCCTTGTGGCATTCCACTGGTCACAGGCCTCCGGTCTGAAAAAGAACTCTTCACCAGCACCCTCTGTCTTCTACCTTTGAGCCAGTTCTGTATCCAAATGGCTAGTTCTCCCTGTATTCCATGAGATCTAACCTTGCTAATCAGTCTCTTATGGGGAACTTTGTCGAACGCCTTACTGAAGTCCGTATAGATCACATCTACCATCCCAAGGATTGTGAGCCGATGCAATGCAAGCAAAAGATGCTATGCACACAACATGGGAGTTTTTAAAGAAGCATTTCATTTGGCAAAGCATTTTGTGTGACATTACCATGTGTATTCAATATCAGAATTGATGGTCCCAAGTGGTGATTGGTAATATTTTTCAGAGTTTTCAAGGTTTGAATTTCAAATAAAGATGACAACAGCTCAATCCAGACGAATAAGTATCATTATGGACATTTAGCAATACGCCTCAAAGTGGATGCTCTCAGAATGTAATCTCTCTCTCGATGTTTGTAACAATATTCCTTTAACATGTCCAGTGCCTTTTAATTCCTTCAAATTTTCTTTCCTTTGCTCTTCCCATTTTGCTGAATGCTATGGCTCTCACTGGTGAGTAGTTGGGGAGACGTTTTGCTGAATGCTATGGCTCTCACTGGTGAGTAGTTTAATTGTAATATTATTGCTTTGAACCAGATGCCTAAGATAACACTTTAGGCACATGCATTCGAATCATATCACAGCTTCTGCTGGAATTTTACTGCAAGTAACTAATACAAAATATGGAATGTAAAACCAATGTTATGAAACTATTATTAGCCTGAATTTCTGAAAGTAGCAATCACCAGCAGATTGCTGCTCTCACACTTTCTTAGCCTGAGTTTGTGTTTCTTGGTTTTGTGCCCAAATTCTTAAATCAGAAATATGCAGTGTATCTTCAAATGAGCTAAATCCTCATAGTGCAGGATTGTCAGAGGATGACAAGCCATACCCTCTTTTCATTGCCATATTCTGGTTACATGATGTGTTTAAAGTCTAATTGAAAATCTACAGATAGAAGATTAGTGTGTAAGGAGTGGGTGAGAGGATAGGGTGACTGGTGGGTGGGAGAAGGGGGTAGAGCAACAGGTGGATGTAGAGGTTGCATGTCAAGTGGGTGAGAGAGGTAGAGTGTGTCACAAGTGGATGGAGGCGCAGTGTATCAGGTCAGAGAGGTGGGGCGGATTCAGTTTTATAGTTATCCAACAGTTAGAGCAGGCTTAATCTCCAAACTTTTCATGGGTCATGTGGATGAGGTGAAGCACTCAAAAGTCTTGAACTCAGTATTGGAGATCTTCTCCAACGGTTCCAGATTTACCATTTGGAACCCAGTTTCCTGGTAGAAGTTCAGACTTCCCAGATAATTCTCAGAAGGTCAGTGGACAGGACTCCAAATGGTCCCATAGTTCACCTTTCAGGGTAAGTTCTGCAATGCCTATCATCCAATCGAAGGAGGTGGGCCTACAATTGTGATAAAACCCAGTTGGTTCACTCATGTCCTTTAAGAAAAGCAATCCACTCTTCTAATCTTGTTCTGATCTACATGTGGCTTAAGCGAAACTATCATCTGAATTGAAATACCAACACACCATACAGTTCAAGAGCAATCAAAGATAGGCAACAAAGGTTGGCCTTCCCATGGAAGAATAATTACAAACACAATTTGCAAACTCTGTTGGACCTATGATATTAAATTAATACAATCATTGTTGATGGATAATCCTAGACAGTAAGAACTGTCAGGTTATTCAACACTGTCGAGATTGATCTCAATGTTCATACTTGTGTTTGTTCAAGCAAAGATGGTGATCAAGGAAGTGGTCCATGCCTAGATTTTCCTTTCTCTAACTCTGAACTATGGATTGTAGTGTCTTCAGCAATGCACATATCAATCAGTAGCAGAGGTCAGACATTTGGCTCTTTCAGTCAGCTCTGACATTCAACGAGATAATGTTTGGCTTCACTGAGGCCTCCATCCCACATTTTCGCAAAGACCCTGTAACCTTTCCCCACTGATAGTAACTCATTGTGTCCCTCACAATAGATCAATTAAATTAGTCATACTGTACTCTTACAAATTTCAAGCTTGCCTTGAATATTCTCTCTGCTGGCAGAGCACCAGTTGATTCCAAAATGTTGGCTGAACATGTAATTTTGAACAATGTATCCATACTGTTCAACATCTGATAGCCAATGTATAACAATATATTTCCTTCCAAATGTGAATGTAATTATTTGCCTGTTCCGCACATTTCATTCTTTCTCATATTCCTTTCTACAACTAATGAGGAAATTTTTGGAGATGAGGTGATACACAAATTGTTAGGTTAATTTCTTTCAGAGATAGCAACTCTGGGCAGCAGGGTAGCTCAGTGGTTAGCACTACAGCCTCAAAGTGCCAGAAACCTGGGTTCAATTCCCATCTCAAATGACTGTGTGTGTTTCCTCTGAGTGCTCCAGTTTCCTCCCACAATCCAAAAATGTGCAGGTTAGGTGAATTGGCACACTAAATTGCCTATAGTGTCAGGGGAATGGGTCTGGGTGGCTTACTCTTTGGTGGGTTGGTGGACTTGTTGGGCCAAAGGGCCTGTTTCCATACTCTAGGCAATCTAATCAAGTGCAATAGGCAATGTGCCTTCTATTTACTTCACTCAATCTCCTCAAGAATTAATACTTCTAAAAATTATACCATGTATCCTGTCTCTTTCAGGGGCAGAAGTACCTGTTTGTAAGACTCTCTTTCTTTGAAATGAGTAACTGTCGAAGTTGATCTCCTGAATGTGAGCTTCCAACTCTGGACCTTGAATTCTACTGTAAAATCCTCTTCCAAACCTGACTGCTCATGTGGCCCTGACAGATTTCCATTTGACCCCAATCCAGGACATGGAGATTTGATGTTATATCACACCCCCTTTAAACATAGTTGCAGCTGAGAGAAAGTCTTTCTCTCTCATAGATTACATTCTTTATATAGATTGCATGCACTGTGTCTAGAATAAGGTATGCACATGTGACTGTAAATTAACATTTTTTCTATTAAATAGAAGCTGAATTTATGAAACATCTATAAATTTCACGAGCAATATGAATTTGTTCTCCCTCAATGATGTGGCACTCTAACAATTACATTGTCACAGTAAGTGAGCCTTAATATGTTCTTCACAAATTCTCATTAATCGTGGATTGTTGTCAGCCAAGAGAACATGTAGCTCAGCTGGATAAGACTGATGCAGATATCTTTCTTCAAGCAATGTGCACTCTGCCACTATATTCTGCTCATTCCTGATGCTGAAATCGCCAAAATTGATCCAAGGTATCTTCGATAACAAAGAAAGCAGAAGTAATAGGGAACCAAGGGTAGATCCTTGACTGATGCCAAGGTAATGGTAAAAAAGGAAACAGATTAAGTGTCATCCTACCTCCAGCCAGGTTTTTTTCTGAGCTAATTTTGTCCTTGAAGCCTACTTCCTGCTCACTTAATCCTACTTTGCATCCCTTGTAAACCTGAGGTCATCCTAACCTGAATTGTCTGTGCTCTATTCGATCATCTTCCTTGACTGTGCTAACTTACGTCGGATTTCAGCAACGAGCAATGAGCATATTTTAAAATGTTCACTCATTTGTTTTCAAATCCCAGAAGCCTCAGCCCTCTCAGCCTCTGCAGTCTCCTTCAACCCTACAGACCTGAGATACCTGCAATTCTCTAATTCTGGCATCAGGAGCATTCCCAAATTTCATTGGTTTCATGCCTTCAGCTGTTAAGGCTCCACTCTGGAATTCCCTCCCAAAAATCTCCAGAAATTTCTTTTCTTCTTTTGGATGCTCTTTCAAATTTACAGCTTTTACCAAGCTTTTGACATCTGTATTAAAATCTTATGTGGTTCACGTCAAGTTTTGTTTAACGATAGTCCTGTGCAGCAGCAAGGGACATTTTACTGTGTGAAAGATACTATATCAATACAAGTTCTTGTTATTGGTTTAAATAATCTCAATTCATCTGAGTTGAGATCATGATGAGGCATGGAAAAGTAATATTCAATGCCTGATCATTGTCTGCCAACACATACTTGCAGAATGTGCATGTGGATTCTGGGTGAAGACAGAATGGGACTCAACTATGAGGCTCCTTGCATTCTAACGGTTTGTCAACACTCATTATCAAGCTGACATTTGAATAAATGCCAACAGGTTATAATTGCGCAGAGTGATTAGCTGTCTGGGAACCATATAAATAACAGTTTTGGAAAAGGAGGGATGTTTCGAAAATTGGCATGAAAATAGAGAAAATATTAAAAAGGACAGCATTCTAAATTTGGATGCATTCTTCAATTTTTTTTAAAATATGCCACATCTGATGATGATACTGTTGCCACAGCTCAGGCAATTCATGTATTTTTACATTCTATAATACTTGTCCATTTGCCAAGATTTTTCACAATTATAAATAGCATTGAGTCTTTTTGAATGAGCCCATTCTCCTGTAAATATCCTTCCCTCCTGAAGGCCAATCATGTGGACGTATGAACTGAAGTTTACATTTTTCAAGCGTGAAGATGCACAGAGAGAGAAAGAGAGAGAGAGAGAGAGAGAAACTGAGAGTTTCCATTTTGCAGTGGCGGATACATTCAGTGTCTACCAATTCTCCACCCCCACCTGCAGAATCATTGACACTTTAGGGGCAGGAGAGAGCCATTCAGTCCAACATACCTACAGCAGTTCATTAAATTAGCATCATTATCTTGTGCCAATCTGTTGCTTTTTCCCCATGCCCTTGCACATTATCTTTACCCAAATAATCATCCAATGCCCATTTAAATGTCTCAGTTGAAGCCACAAGAAAGCTCACCAGATCAATTCCAATCAGCAGCAATGCCAACTGATGAACTTCTGGGTAAATTGCAGACCACGGCACTGAAGCCACTAATCCCGAGAAGCTGCCCATCAATCAGAGGCTGACAGCCCTGGCTCCAAGAGATTGTCACTGGAGACCTAATCTTCAGGGGATCCAATGATGAGGATGTAAGACTTTTTCTTTCAGGGCTTGAGGGTGGGGCTCATGGGAAGGATAGGGCCTGGGGTGTCAGAGGCAAGACAGGGGGGTGGCTTTCATCTGTCACCCCCTCATCCCCCATATTTGTTTTCCCTGATTGGCTCCATCTTGAGGAAAATGGAAATCCCCACACCCCCGTCCCATACTTAATACAGCTGGAATATCAACCCAGAATCCCATTCAGGAATTCAACCATCTCCCATACCTACTGGGAAAACAGCTATTTGGGTCAGTGGCCTCTTTAACATCTCACCCTGCGTTTAGTTCCTGAGGGGCTAAGCAATGAGCAGTAATTCACCCAGTCTTTTGCCCTTCTTGCTAACCTACTCTACACCTAGAAGAAGTGGAAATTGTGCCCCTAAATTCCAATATTAATCTCTCTCCATCCCAAGCCCCTATCTCCTCATGGACTCTCTTGTATTTTTCCCACTGTCCCTTTATATGAAGGCCTGCGTGTCAGAGAGCTATTAAACACTACAGTATCACACTTGAGCAATTGCTGTCTGGTCAATGACATCTATACACTTTACCTGAGGGTTTAATGCTAGTAAACAGTAGTACAACCCTGGTTGATTATTTGCTGTGGCATAGCTTTGACTTGCAAATGCTAAGTATAACATTAATTATACCCTGGCACAGGTGGTCTATTGCGGCATTGGCCAGGAACCAAATCTTTGTCTGTATTTTGTGGTATTATATCATTTACTCACGAAGCTATTGAAGAGCTGAGAACCATTAATTAATCCTGTTACATTATCTCATCGTTTTTCTGGAGCTTATGAAATGCTTTTATTTCACAAATCCTTTTAAATTTCAAAGCAAGATTTGCACTTAAGCTATAACTGCAAAGAGGGCTAGGTTGACCTTGGCTACTTTAGACCTTTATCTGATATAGATAAGAAACCTGCACCAGAAGTTCTAGGTAAAGCTAATGAAGTGTGTCATTTGAATATTGTATTACATGTCGAAAAAGCATTGGACTTGATGTTAACTCATGAAGCAAATTGTTAACTTTTATTAGTCATGAAATGGATAACTACTCCTTAAAATGTTTTGTTTAATTAAACATATTTCCCATCATTGCAGTTTTTGGTATAAAAATAGCAGCTGAGAATGTCATGGAGCAAAGAACAAATGTGACAGATGAGTGAAAAAAAATAATGAAACAAAAAATACATTTATAAAATAACACCTTCAAAACAAGCAGACTGAAAATAACTGGTCAATCTGTCTGTATGGAAGAGTTAGAAAAAGTATAGCTTAGTTGAATCTTGTTAACCACTGCACTGTAAAAATTATGTAATTGTTTGTTTTCAATTTTAGAGCCGTTTATACATTAACAACTAAAAGGTTTACATGCTATATACTGACTGGCCTAGCTTTACAAAATATCCATGCTGAGACCATAATGGACTTTGTACAGAGTATAAGGATGTCACCAGTTTGCATGATTTAAGTTTATCACAGACATACACATCTCTGAACTGTGCACTTTTCCTTACACTAATATAAGTTTCTGGTCTCTTCTTTTACAGCAAATTGCTCAGTCCTTCCTCAAGTGCTGCCATACTAATTTATGTGCATCAATGTGTGTGTGTTTGACTCCAACAATAAATGGGAAAGCAAAGCTCAACATCATGTATGGGATAATCAACTTAAAGACAGAACAAGTCAACCTGTTGCTGAGACTGCCATGCTATCACAAATCATCATAAACAATGATAAAAGTGCAAATGCTTTAGAAGTCACATTGGGAATTATAGACTGGTGAGTTTAGTTTCTGTAGTGGGGAAGCTGTTTGAGTCTATTATCAAGGAAGAAATAGCAAGGATAGAAATTCTTCATTGGGCAGACGCAGCATAGGTCCACGAAGGGCAAGTCATGCTTAACAAATCTTTTGGAACTATGAAGACATTATGAGCACGGTGGAGAACAAGGACCCAGCAGACGTGGTGTATCCAGATTTCCAGAAGGTCTTCTTCAAGGTGCTGCAGAAGAGGCTGCTGCATAAGATAACGATGCATGGCGTAATGGGTAAAGTATTAGCGTGGATAGAGGATTTGTTGACAGAAAATGAAGAGTGGTGATATATGAGTGCTATTCTGGTTGGCAACTATTCAGTAACTAGTGGTGTGCCTCAGGGATCAGTTTTGGGACTGTAATTATTCACAATTCATATAGATGATTTGGAGTTGGGGACCACGTATAGTGGTTCAAAATTTGCAGATGACACTAAAATGAATGGCAAAGCAAAGTGTTCAGAGGACTGTGAAAATTTGCAGAGTAACATGGATACTTTAGGTGAGTGGGCAAAGGTATGGCAGATGGAATACAATGTTAATAAATGTGAAATCATTCATTTCGATAGGACTAACTGTAAAAAGGACTATTACTTGAATGGTAAAAAGTTGCAGCATGCTGCTATGCAGAGGGACCTGGGTGTCCTTGTGCATGAATCACAGAAGGTTGGTCTACAGGTACAACAGGTAATTAGGAAGGCAAATGGAATTTTGTCCTTCGTTGTTAAAGGGATTGAGTTTAAAAGTAGGGAGGTTATGTTGCAGCTGTATAGGATACTGATGAGGCCACACCTGGAGTACTGCATGCAGTTTTGATCTCCTTACTTGAGAAAGGATGTACTTGAACTCGAAGGGGTGCAGAGGAGGTTCATTAGATTGATTCCGGAGTTGAGGGGGTTGGTTTATGAGGAGAGACTAAGTAGCCTGGGATTATATTCATTGGAATTTAGAAGAATGAGGGGGGATCTTATTGAAACATATAAAATTGTGAAGGGAATGGATAAGATTGAAGTAGAGAGGCTGTTTCCACTGGCAGGTGAAAAGCCTCAAAATTAGAGGGAGCAGATTTAGGACTGAATTGAGAAGGAACTTCTTCACCCAGCGGATTGTAAATCTATGGAATTCCCTGCCCAGTGAAGTAGTTGATGCTACTTCAGGAAATGTTTTTAAAGCTAAGATAGATATTGTTTTGAACAATAAAGGAATTAAGGGATACGGTGAGAGTGCGGGTAAGAGGAGCTGAGCCATGATTTTATTCAATGGCAGAGCAGGCTCAAAGGACTAAATGGCCTACTCCTGCTCCTAGTTCTTACATTCTTATTCCTTTTTGCCTTTAGTAAGGAATAATCTTTCTCTTTTATTAACTCAACAAAGCTTGATTAAATACGTTCTTTTTAAAACATAAATGTGTTTGATTTGGGAGAATGGTATCTACAACAGAGAAGATCTTTTCAAATTAACCTTGTTGGAACTGTCCCAGGGCCTGGGTGAAGAAAGAAGAGACAATACAACCCTCCTCACCCATGGGTTGATCACTTTGGGAAACCTACCTGGAGCTGTAATAAATTGGGGAATCTCACACAGGGATTGATTGTAAAAGTTGTTAACATATAAACTATTTCATTAAAATGAAATTAATCTTTATGAAAACCGAAAGAACTGCAGATGCTGTAAATCAGAAGCAAAAACAGAAATGAGAAAGGGTCACTCGATCCAAAACATTAACCCTGATTTCTCTCCACAGATGCTGTAAGACCTGATAAGCTTTTCCAGCAATTCCTATTTTTGCTTCTGACTTACAGCATCCCCAATTCTTTCAGTTTTCATTTTGTATTTAACTCACTCTATTTCTCTTTTAGGCATGTCCACCTTGAAGAAGTTCTACTCCTCTCTCCGACAGGATTTCCATTCTAAACTTTTTTCTTGTTCACCATCATTAATTTCACTGTCGCTCCTGGTGTTTGACCAGCTACTTACTAAAATTAATTTCCACAGCCACATCACATTCCTCAGTGACTGCCACTGGCTCAGAATCACCCCATATGGATTCCAACTGAAGCCCTTTGAGCTTTGAATCCACCCATAGGCATTGTTCAAAGGAGTTCTAAGGAAGGGTCACTTGACTTGAAATGTTAACTCTGATTTCTCTCCCACAGATACTGCCAGACCTGCTGTGCTTTTCCAGTAATATCTGTTTTGTTTTTGGTCTTCATGAGCTTTAAGTTGTTTTGACTGGGAATTGTTTTGGTTTATTTATGTCATAGCATCATATATTTTAGTTGAAATAAACTTCATTCTTTGATCTTTCCATTCCACTTTTCAGAGCTAGTGCTATATTTTCCATGCCACAGCCATAATTCACATCTGTCATTACTGTAGTTAAAAATCATTGGAATAAAACAATGAACTATTGCCATTGATGGGACATTTCTTGTGCATCATTGCAGCCCCAACATGAGGTTACACAAAATCTGCTGCACACGGGATGTTTTCAATGTTCCTGATTGATTGCATATCAACTGGGACTATTATTGAATGAGTGTTAACTCAAACACATGATGGTATTGTCTGATACTAAACAGGAGATAGAGAAAAAAATGCAAAGATATTGAATGTAGCTTAAGACAGCCAGCAGGAAACTAATGGGATTAGGTTGGCTGCCTATTTTTACATACCGCCTGATTTTCCATTGAAGTCAATGGAAAGAAACATCAGCCAAGGTGTAATACAGACAGCTGACATGATTCTGTTCATATCCTGCAGCTGGGTCAAGTTACATCTATCACCAATGATGTTCCAGTTCTTGTTTGAGAATTTAAAATACTAAACTTGGATTATAACTGCGACGTTTGTCATTATGATTTGAGAAACATGCGGTGAAATGAAAGTTGTTAAACTATATATTTACATTGAACTCACATGATAGGCCAACTGAGAAAGATTAGCATTTAAACAATTTCTGCCTTCAATAATGTGTTGGAATGGGAAAATTTGCTTGCCAGAGATCCTGGACATGGGCCAATGAATCACGTTGAGCTGCCAGTAACTGATGGCACCACAGGATGATATAGACCAGACGTATACCTAACCCAGCTCTTGAAAATTATGAATTTACATAAATTAGGTGCCAAACTTTAATCCTGATCACCATGACCAACCACCCAGGCTCAATGGAAGGCCAAAGATTAAAAATAAACTGCATACAACATTTGCTGCACTCAGAAAATAATCAGACATGATTAGGGGAAAGCCATTGGCACAGAGTCATTTTATCCTAATATAGTATGGAAGCATTTAGCAGGATGTAGTATCTGACAATCACTGTTTTCATTAAAGGGAAAGTTTAGTTTAAAACTTACTTGAAACAAAGGGGTGGGGGCATTTGGAATGCCAGGAATATCCTCTCAGTCCCTGAACGTTACAAAATACTGTGCTTGTGGCCAATGCAACTGCAGACGGTACAAACACAGCACATGCGAGCACTGTCATTGAAAGGCAATATTTCTGAATTTAAAACATATTTTGTAATAGGATTCATAGGGACATGACATAAAATAATTAAATCACCGATATGGCAACGTCACTGCAGGGGTTCTCTGACATTGGTGAACAAATTCACAAAGGGAACAACAAATGATTCAGTGATCAGGATGGAGAGTAGACCAATGAGGGGAGTTATGAAGAGTGCAGAAAATGGGATGGTGAGTGATACAGTTCAGAGAATGGCAACTGAGGCTGCAATAAGAGTGGTGACTAGGGCAGTAAACAGGGCAGCAAAACGAGCAGAGAACAATGCAGTGAAGAGAGTGGACGGACAGAGAGGTGAAGGGAGTGGATGGACAGAGCGGTGAAGGGAGTGGATGGGTAGGGTGGTGAAGGGACTGGATGGGTAGAGTGGTGAAGGGAGTGGATGGGCAGAGTGGTGAAGGGAGTGGATGGACAAATCAGTGAAAGGAATGGACGGACAGAGCGGCGAAGGGAGTGGATGGATAGAGTGGTGAAGGGAGTGGATGGGCAGGGTAGTGAAGGGAGTGGATGGATAGAGTGGTGAAGGGAGTGGATGGGCAGAGTGGTGAAGGGAGTGGATGGACAAATCAGTGAAAGGAATGGACGGACAGAGCGGCGAAGGGAGTGGATGGATAGAGTGGTGAAGGGAGTGGATGGGCAG
>NC_057735.1:24252626-24254120 GCF_004010195.1 Chiloscyllium plagiosum
AGGGTGGTGAAGGGAGTGGATGGGCAGAGCAGTGAAGGGAGTTGATGGACAGAGCGGTGAAGGGACTGGATGGGCAGAGCGGTGAAGGGAGTGGATGGGCAGAGTGGTGAAGGGACTGGCTGGGCAGGGTGGTGAAGGGAGTGGATGGGCAGAGTGGTGAAGGGACTGGATGGACAGAGTGGTGAAGGGAATGGACAGGCATGGTGGTGAAGAGATTTGTGAACCAGCTGATGAGGGGTTTGAGGAGCAGGGCTAGAGGAGCTGAGAATCAGGCAGTGTGGGGAGTGGAGATCATACCAACGAGGGGGAGTGGAGAACAGGGTGGCATGGAAAATGGAGAGCAGGTTGGTGAGGGAAGGGGCAGAGAAGGGAGCAGTGAATGGAGGGGCGAGGAACAGGCAGAAACAATGGACGCCCCAATTCCAGCTCATGTGCATTGCAGCTGCACAAAGGTGGCACTGAGTTCCTTTTCAAATGCGTGAGATTCTCGTTTGTGACTTCAGCAGGTGGCCCCTGCTGGTGTGTTCCCATAAAGTCAGGTTCCGATAAAACTTTGAGGCTACTTGATCAAATAGTCCAATGAAACTTACACATAGAATCAATGGGAATTTTCACACTGCACAATGTTCTCAGCAAATTAACAGTCTGCCTCAGGATGCCTGCAACATTCAAAGATTTCCTGCCAGCCCTTCTTAAATGTTGACCTCTGCATGTTAAAATTCACCCCGTAGCATTATCAAATTCAAGAAAGAGAACATGATTAAAGTTAAAACAGCGAAGAACAATGCAGACTAATCAATGGATTTGCGTTTAGGATTAATCCAACTATTTATTCATGAAAGTGTCTGGTGAAAATAGCAAAAATAATGAGTGACTACAGTCTTTGAAATGGAAAAAGCTTTGCTATGTATACGGCATGTGAATAGTCACAGAGTTTCCATGATGTACAGATCTTCCCTGTATCAGCTAACACATTCGTAATCATCAGCACTCCCGTAAGTTGCTTATTCCTTGTTTTATGACCAAGATGGGGAATTTCTTTATATCAACACAATGCTATCTTTGGTCCTAAATCCACGTGAGGTGAGCGCCGTGTGCATAAATCATAATAGTGATACGGCTGCTCAAAATATAGCTATCACTATAAACAACCTGGGAGTTAAGAAAACAGTTAACCCTCTATGGGGTGAGCTGATCTGTGTACTTCTGCCTGACATCGTTCTGCTGAAATTAAATTGGTGTCTGATGGTGAAGACGCCTGGAAGAAGAACGCCTCATCTTTCGCCTCGGAACACTTCAACCCCAGGGCATCAATGTGGACTTCAACAGTTTCCTCATTTCCCCTTCCCCCACCTCACCCTAGTTCCAAACTTCCAGCTCAGCACTGTCCCCATGACTTGTCCGGACTTGTCCTACCTGCCTATCTCCTTTTCCACCTATCCACTCCACCCTCTCCTCCCTGACCTATCACCTTCATCCCCTCCCCCACTCACC
>NC_057735.1:24258179-24284325 GCF_004010195.1 Chiloscyllium plagiosum
GGTAAGGTCCTAGGGAGTGTTGCTGAACAAAGAGACCTTGGAGTGCAGGTTCATAGCTCCTTGAAAGTGGAGTCGCAGGTAGATAGGATAGTGAAGAAGGCATTTGGTATGCTTTCCTTTATTGGTCAGAGTTATGAGTACAGGGGTTGGGAGGTCATGTTGCGGCTGTACAGGACATTGGTTAGGCCACTGTTGGAATATTGCGTGCAATTCTGGTCTCCTTCCTATCGGAAAGATGTTGTGCAACTTGAAAGGGTTCAGAAAAGATTTACAAGCATGTTGCCAGGGTTGGAGGATCTGAGCGACAGGGACAGGCCGAACAGGCTGGGGCTGTTTCCCCTGGAGCGTCGGAGGCTGAGGGGTGACCTTATAGAGGTTTACAAAATTATGTGGGGCATGGATAGGATAAATAGGCAAAGTCTCTTCCCTGGGGTTGGAGAGTCCAGAACTAGAGGGCATAGGTTTAGGGTTGAGAGGGGAAAGATATAAAAGAGACCTAAGGGGCAACTTTTTCACGCAGAGGGTGGTACGTGTATGCAATGAGCTGCCAGAGGAAGTGGTGGAGGCTGGTACAATTGCAACATTTAAGAGACATTTGGATGGGTATATGAATAGGAAGGGTTTGGAGCGATATGGACCGGGTGCTGGCAGGTGGGACAAGATTGGGTTGGGATGTCTGGTCGGCATGGACGGGTTGGACTGAAGGGTCTGTTTCCATGCTGTACATCTCTATGACTCTATGACTCTAAGTCAAACTCCAATGCTTGTTTTCTTCATATGCTACTGTACAAAACACAACTGTTTTAACGACTGTGTGCATATTTTTATGAATAAAGGGTATTTTTGAAATTTCAAAAAAACAATTCTGCTGCTGCTTCTCTCTTCACCAAATGTAACATTGATGTGGATTTTGTCAGTGAAGAACGCAAGCAGCTAGAGATCAGAAACAAACTCAGAGATCGAGATAAAATTGACATGCCAGTAAAAGCCAACTATAAATTTCACACCAGTCAAAATGAAATTACTGTCATCCACAGTGCTTTGCAATAAACATTAAAAATCATTCTCTCCTGACCTTTAGCTTCATAATAAGACACTATAAAACATTTAATAGATACCAATATTGTAAATGCCAAAGGAATCATTATCTCTATTCGAAACTAAAACAATTAACTCTGTATCACAGAATGTGTTTAAACAGCTTATCAATGATCTTGTTAAGTTTCCTATTCAAGTGAAAATTTGTTGGTAATAGCTGACCATTAGAAATCACCAAAGGAGCAGGAGAATTGGTGTTTCTGGCATGAGCCCTTCTTCAGGAATGAGGAGAGTGTGCCAAGCAGGCTAAGACAAATGGTAGGGAGGAGGGACTTGGGGGAGGGGGGTTGGAAATGTGATAGGTGGAAGGAGGTTAAGGTGAGGGTGATAGGCCGGAGAGGTCAGGAAGAAGATTGCAGGTTAGGAAGGTAGTGCTGAGTTTGAGGGTTGGGACTGAGACAAGGTGGGGGGAGGGGAAATGAGGAAATTGGANNNNATCTTCTTCCTGACCTCTCCACCCCCACTCCCACTCCGGCCTATCACCCTCACCTTAACTTCCTTCCACCTATCGCATTTCCAACGCCACTCCCCCAAGTCCCTTCTCCCTACCTTTTATCTTAGCCTGCTTGACACACTCTCCTCATTCCTGAAGAAGGACTCATGCCCGAAACGTCGATTCTCCTGCTCCTTGGATGCTGCCTGACCTGCTGCGCTTTTCCAGCAACACATTTTCAGCTCTGATCTCCAGCATCTGCACTCCTCACTTTCTCCATTAGAAATCACCAGTCCCATTGAAGAGTAACAACTGATTGTCATTTAATCTGAGAAACACCACACTTCAGAAAAGGAGTAAGATTTGGAGTATGGGACCTTCATGGTAATTAAAGCCAGTATAGGAATTGAATCTATACTGCTGACATTACTCTGCATCACAAAGCAGCAAGGAGAAAGTGAAGACTGCAGATGCTGGAGATCAGAGTCGAGAGTGTGGTGTTGGAAAAAAGCACCATTCCTGATGAAGGGCTTTTGCCCAAAACATCGATTCTCCTGCTCCTCGGATGCTGCCTGACCTGCTGTGCTTTCCAGCACTGCATGATCACAAAGCAGTTGCCTAGCCATGTAAGCTAGCCAACACGGTAGCACAGTGGTTAGCACTGTTGCCTCACAGCACCAGAGACCCGGGTTCAGTTCCCGCCTCAGGCGACTGACTGTGTGGAGTTTGCATGTTCTCCCCGTGTCTGCGTGGGTTTCCTCCGGGTGCTCCAGTTTCCTCTCACACTCCAAAGATGTGCAGGTCAGGTGAATTTGCCATGCTAAATTGCCCGTAGTGTTAGGTAAGAGGTAAACGTATGGGTGGGTTGCGCTTCGGCGGGTCGGTGTGGACTTGTTGGGCCGAAGGGCCTGTTTCCACACTGTAATGTAACCTAATCTAAAAACACTCATGACTACCTATTGATTATTCAGTCCATGATATGTTCCTTTCTATTAACTGGGCATATAATGGATAAGAGATCCATTGCCACAACTTCACCCCTCAATTAGCAATTATTCAAGTCCATATCATTACGTTATAGTGTGGATTAAAGATGCCATTGAGAGATGAGTGTTGATAAATTAGGGACAGAATTGTATAGGCTCCTCAACAACATGGGCTATGATGAGAAATCTGGGAGAATTGTGTCAGAAGCCCAGCAAGGCCTTTCTCAATGTCAAGAGTAATACATTGATTTCTAACTAACTTTCAGACATCGAGAAGAGGTTGTCACTAGAGTGTTATGAGATGCCTATGAATCCGTATTTTAGGAAAGATGTGATTGCTTTCAGGGGGTGTAGCGGAGATTTACTTGGATGCTATCTGGGCTAGAGAATTTAAGTTGTGAAGAGAGATTGGATGGACTGGGGTTGTTCTCCTCGAAGCAGAAGAGACTGGGAGGGACATGATTGCGATGTATAAAATTATGACAGGTAAACTCAGAGTGGCCAGGAAGGAACTTTTTCCCTTGGTGGAAGGATCAATAACCAGTGGTCATAGATTTAAGTTAAGAGGCAGTGTTAAAGGGAATGTGAGGACATTTTTTTTACTCAGAGGATAGTGGGAATCTGGAATGCAGGTGAGAAAGGCAGAAACCCTCCTAACATTTAAAAAGCAGTCAGATGTGCACTTGTGAAGTCATTGCATAAAAGGCTTTGAGCCAAGTGCTGGAAAATGGGATCTGAAGAGTTGGATGGTTGCTATTGAAGACTCAATGATCTAAAGGAGCTTTTTTTCCATATTGTAGACCTATGACTCTATTAATTGGGATAACTGCTCATTATCACTCTCATTACCACTGAATCTTGCTCCATTCATATGCAGGTTCCTATTCTATCCTCCGCTGGATAGAATCTAGCTGTTAAACTTAGTGGACATGAAAGTCAAAGCAAGAACCTGGTGACTGCAAGCCCATTGCCCACTCCTATGGATGGCCAGCATCAACATCCCAGCAGATGCTCCATGGTTAGTGACTGCACACAGACACCCCACCCCCAACACCTCAACCACCCCCCCATCCTGTCCATGGCTCTTTGAATCTGCTACATACAACAATACCTTCATCATAGCACCTTTCTGATACAGTATGTTTCTGCACTTTGGGACTCACCTGCATTTCTCATTTCAATGTGACTTCAGGGACACTGTATACAGGGACAGACTTCTAGCTCATGGATTGAGCCAGGTTGCATCTCAGGTCTGCTCACTTGCTCCCTTAACACTCGCTCACATATTTTCTTAGGCGGGGGGATCATCAACACTGCCCAGTACACTGGCTTCAAAGTGGTACAGAATACTACCCATTCTGAAATGTTTGACCTGAGTTGACTAGAGCTAGGAGGGAGCAAGCTGCCCAGCTGCAGACTCATGTGGACGGAGAGTATGGAGACTTGGAGAGGTATGAAGTCTCTGGGGCTCATAAGGAGGGCTGACAGGAAGGGGATGTTTATGATTGAGGGGGGAATCTACCTATAGGGTGAGGTAGAGCCTGAAGCTCACTGTTGGAGGTGCACACAACATCGTCCCCCATTGTGCTGTAACTCAGAAGTGCCTAATGGAAATGAAGCAAGCTGCTCCTACACCCTGAGTGGGTAGGGAATGGCTGAGGATGAGCACTACAATGGTGGACTGAGAGTAATGTGGAGCTTGCAGCTGCTCCTGAGATTGCATGGTTACTTTTAGATTTATCTCTAAATTTCTTACAGTTATTACATTTCAGTAGTATAAGTTTTTTATTCATTTTGATTCATTTATAGTGTGAATGCAGCAGCAAGAGTAGCAGAGTGTTAGTCTTGGTGGGAGGTGGGTGTAGCAGAGTTAGAAAGTGATCGATCCCAGGAAAACTAGGTAGTAATGAGAAATTTCTGTGACAGCGAGTGGTAGAATTGACATTACATCAGATGATAAGGATGTCATAGGGTAGGGTGGGTTAGAAAGTCAATGAGACAGGTTTGGGAAGAACATGGGAGAAAAATCACAGAGAACCCCAACCCCTGCCCCACGAAACCTGGTGAAAATGACACTTTGCCAAAGAATAGGAAGATTCAGCCATATGTGAAACAACTGCAGGATCAATTTTTTGATAAAATCTCTCTACTTACTCCATTGAATCCATAGATCCAGCTGTTTGTTGTAAAACTGAGATGAACAGATTTGCACAACCATGTGACGAAGGAGCGGCACTCCGAAAGCTAGTGCTTCCAAATAAAGCTGTTGGTGCTGTGTGCTTTTTAACTTTGTGCACCCCAGTCCAACATCAGCACCTCCAAGTCATGGTATTTACTAAGTATACTTGTACTTCAGTCTCTAGGCCAGAGAAACAAAAGATCAACCATGTTTCCTATTTGATATCCATCCATCTCTGTTAGAAAGTAAACATGTATATACAGAATCTGGCTTGACACAGACTTTCTTAGATAATGACTTGCATTTGATGGTAGTTGGTTGTAAAGAATATTACAGCTCAAGATCGGCCAGCCCACAGATTGCACTTTCTACCATTCTTGAAGCTAACTTTTCCACTGCAAAACTCAAGGAAATATCACTTCAATTTTAGCACCAAAATTGTTGCCATTACTGGGAAACGAACATGAAAAATTCCAGTCTTTGTGGTCTAACTTCACAACAAATTGGGTCATCAGATTAAGTGGGATAAATATGGAAAGCATTCCTGTTATACAAAGGACTCAGCATTCATGAATTTTCAGCCGTTGCTGAACTGTTGTTAAAAAAAATGTTCATATATTCCTGTTATTTTTCCTGTTATTTCCTAATTATTTTTCATTTAATGATGACACCTGCACGTTCCAAATTATTTTCACCATTTGCTTCATGAATGAATTAATTGCATGTGTTTGCTCAGTGAATCAGGCACAAGTACCAGATCAATTAACAAGTTAGACCCAAGATATAAGAGCCAATGAATGCTTAACATCCAAGGGGTAATGTTAAAGGGCCCTGAATGACTTGGGTGATGAGGAAGAATCTGAGAGAGTCACCAGTGAAGTCCAGTGAGGCCTTTCTCAATGTCAGGAGTAACTGGCTGCATTTCCAATTAATTTCTAAATGTCAAGGCAAGATGCCTATTGATGAAAATAATTGCTCATTATCAACCGCATTAAATACACATGAGATGCTGGCACAGGTCTGATGCCAGATTTCATGGTCAATGCAGCAGGTGTCCTGAAGAGTTCCTAAACCGCTGTTGCCAGATGTCCAGATTGGAGGATCAATCCATGAGCTGTAGTCACCTATTACCTGCACTAACTAGCTAATGAGAATTCCCAACATAAAAGTCACTGTAGGTATACTATTTGGTTGCATTAAAGATCCAGAGTGAGATTCAACTCCAGAGTCTCAAAACCAACTTCAAAACTGCTAAGTGAACCTTTCAGAATGACATTGGAGCACCTCTTTGGGCCACTGTGAAACATCATTCCAGAATCAAGCTGTTCATACTTTGGCAAGTGTGTGTCAGGCATTCTGGTGACATGACTAGCCCAACCCAGGTATGACTGCCCCAAAGTGATGTTGATGCTTGGATATCAGTCTGGGTGGGCACCTCAGGATTGGTATTTTGTCCTGCAATCTGCCTTTCAGGAACTTCGTAAGACATCTTAAGTGAAAGTAGTTGAGCTTTAGCCGTCTGAAGGTGGAGACAATCTTTACTGCTTGCTTTCCTCCACTATGTTGTCCAATGCTTTCAATGGCAACAAGCTTGGCATTGAAATTAGATACGGAGCTGGAAATGTGTTGCTGGAAAAGCGCAGCAGGTCAGGCAGCATCCAGGGAACAGGAGAATCGACGCTTCGGGCATAAACCCTTCTTCAGGAATTAGATATCACATTTACGGAAACCTGCTCAGTCTGAGACAACTGCAGGCAAAAACCAAACTAGGACCCAGTTCATGGTTTTCTGTTTGATAATGTGCTGTAACTGCTGGTTGAAAACAAGGAATGCAATGATGCATGGACTTGCTTTCAAAACACAAGACAAATTTAGCTTTACGATAAACATAAAGAAACTGAAGTAACATGCCAAACTTTTCCAAAGAAGTCCAATCATCTGTCCAATGTATCAGTTCTTGATTACAGCAATGAAATAATCCGTTTCCAATTCACGTATCTTGTTAGCACACTGTCACATTGAAAAACAAGGCGTACACTAGAATTGCCAAAGTAAGCCCTCTGCGAACTTCAAACATCAGTCTGAGAATGAAAAGCAGTAAGTCTGCCTACCAAACAGCAAATATATAAAGTAATGGTCATGCCCTTTGTGCTCTATGCATGAGACCTAGATTGCATACCTGGGTCTTGAAAAGAAGTTAAACCACTTTCATCTGCTTTTAAATATTTCACAGTTGTTACTTCTTATGCCTCAGATGGGAACCTATTATCCTACTTCCTGTTAGTTTGGTACAGGTATACAATCCTTTTTCTCAAACACCCGGGACCAGCTGGTTTTCAGAATTCGGAGTTTTTCAGATTTTGGAATAAGTGACAGTTTGACGGTGAAATTTTAAAAAATCTTACCAAACAGTAGACTCACTGACAGTAACGGGCCCTGAGACAGAATTGAGGCCTGCCAGTGCTGGGCTACACCCCACCACATTGCAGCGGAGAGACATGCATCGAGTGGTTGTGGAGTTGGGTTAACCATTTGCATGCCAAACAACCTTGTTAATGAGATAGAAACTTCACAAAAAAACCTTTGGATTTTGGAGCTTTTTGGATTTCGGGATTTTGGATGCAGGGTTGTCTACCTGTAGTATACATTTTTTTTATGTCATTCCACTGGAATGCAAAAACATCCAACCAAAATTGGGTGTACATATTATAATGCATCAAGTTATATTCCATATTTTATGGCACTATTGTAGTTTCTGGTTGTGTTCTAACAGAGTGATTAACTCTTCCTGAGTACACAATCGTCATTCAACAATTACCATATGCTTGAATATAGGGCCTGCTCCAGACTTGCCAGAACAAATTCCCAGGTACTGACCTTGTTAATAATTGATTTCTGCAATCTGTTTAAATATATTGCTCTTCCCAAGTTGCTGGGTCTGTTAGAACCCCTTTCGTCAAGAATCAGCCTGCAACTAACTCCAGGCCTGGCCTCACAAACAAACAAAGCTTGTTTGGTCTGTTCTTTTCATTTTATAACGTGCTGTCCCACTGTTCACAAGTCATTTCCAGCTCACAATTCAAAATTGATAAAAGAATGGAAATAAAAGTAATAAAACATTCAATCAACGCTCAAAACATGAAATGCCATTTTAAAAGAAAATTTGTTTCAGGACAAGATAATAACACTTAGGAGGCAAACAAACACAAAGCTCATAGCCAGTCATTCTTCCTCCCACCAGATTCATTATTTAACTTTCTTGGTTATGTTCTTAAATTTATGATAATTTACATTTGGGATAAGGCAAGACCAATTACATTTTCTTTCCCAACAATACATACAACTTTTAAGTGAGCCAGCTGCAGATCTAAGCTCCAACTGACCAATCTTGGAGTCTTAATCTTAAAACAATCTACAAATCTCAGGGAATTATGGGTCAGAAAAATGACAGTTTCAAAGTGTCCCCTTCAAATATAAACTTCAAAGAGTTGAAAAGCTGTTAACACCACCAGTGTGTTTTTTCCAATTATGGACTATCCCTGTTGAGTTCTGTTCAATTTCCTTGAAAAATAAGACATGGGCTTCTCCATTCCAGCTTCATCATCTTGTAAAAGTACCACTCTAATTACAAAGCTCCTAAGCCCTACTGTTAATATATAAAAAGTTTGGTGCAGTTAATAGAGGTTCGTTCAGTAAAATTGTCTTCAGCTTGTCAAAGGCAGCTGAAAATGTGTTGCTGGAAAAGCGCAGCAGGTCAGGCAGCATCCAGAGAACAGGAGAATCGACGTTTCGGGCATAAGCCCTTCTTCAACACATTTTCAGCTCTGATTTCCAGCATCTGCAGACCTCACTTTCTCCTCAAACCTTGTCAAAGGCAGCCTGACATTCTATAAACCGCATCATCTTCATTTGTTTACCTCACAAATCTGACAAAGGCATGGCAACTGCACTAAAACAAGGTTCAAACCTCCGATAAAATCCATACATTCCCAAGAACTTCATTTCCTCCTGTTTTGGTTTTGGGGTGAGAAAATCAGTTATAGCTTTTATTTTTGTCATTCTTGGTAACATCTGTCCTTTCCCAACAATGTATCCTAAGTACGTCACCTTGACTTTTGCAAATTCACTTTTTGCTAGACCCAACACCAATACAGCTGACTCCAATTGCATAAACAAGTTTTGTTTTTAAATGTTCTATATATTCCTTCCATGTAGTACTATATACTACAATGTCATCTAAGTAAACAAGACAAGTGAACACTTTAGCTATAACTAGATCCATTAATCATTGAAACGTGCTGGCATATTCTTAAATTCAAATGGCATAACTCAACATTGGTGTAATCCATTATGTGTGACAAATGCAGAAATTTCCTTAGCTCAAATTATTAGTGGTATTTGCCAATATACTTCTTGCAAAATAATTTTAGATGATAATAACACACTACCAACCTCATCAATGCAATCTTCTAGTCTGGGAACAGGGTGTTTTTTCAACTTTGCAACTTCATTAATTTTCCTACATGTAACCTAATTGAAGCAACTGGTTTAGAAACCAATACCACAGGAGGACACCAAAAATTCTGACTTGGTTTGATCATTTGATTCTCTACGTGTTGAATGCTCATTGTTACTTAGGTTTGTTTCTCTGGGTTTAAGTAATGTGAGTTTTGCTATATTGGGTCTGAATTACCTACATCCACATCGTGTTTGATAATGTGGTATATCCAAACCCAACTTTGCAAATCTTTCTGCATTTTCTGAGCAATCTCACTTTATCTCTCTGTTGATCTTCCTTCAGATATGAAAATACAGTGTCTGAATTTTCTAATCTCTCCAAATTTGTTCATTTAATAGTCGGAAGTTTGTTTTGCGAATTGTTCAATTCTCTTTGGCTTTCATCTTTTTTCTCATAACTGTGACACACGTGTACATTCTCACTTTGTCTCCTCTATGAGAGCACTGTTCTAACATATTCACATGACATGACCGATTCTTTTTTTTAATGATCAGGAGTATCAATTAAATTTATTACCTGATTAACCCTTTTAAATGTTTTATAGGGATCAATGATGTATCCTTTTAATAACTCCGCTTTTAAAGGCCACGGCACCAAAATGTCACCTCCTGCTTTAAAAATGCTGATTGTCGCTTGTTTATCTGGCCACTCTTTCATCTTGTTTTGGGAAGATTTTAGATGTTCCTCTGCAACTCTACACACTCCTGTTAACCTTTAGAGAAATACGGACACATACTTACACTGAGTTCTTTTTTTCTAGGATTTAGCAGTTTACTTCTAATCAATTTTAATGGCCCTCTTATTTCATGGCTATAAACTAATTTGAACGGGCTGAATCCAGTAAGTCTGTTCAGAGAAACTCTGGTTTCAAGTAATAGAAAATCTAATCTGTGCCCCAATTGTTTGGGCACTCATAAGTGTAGGATTTTTTCATGACAGAATACAAATAGGATTTGGTCATGGTTATGAGAGTTTGGTGATACCTCTCCAAAGCACCTTGACTGTGCAGATGGTATGTAGTCACTTTCAAACTACTGATAAGATCTTGAAAGAGTTTTGATGTAAAGTTGATCAGACTGTACTTCTATTGGTAAACCATAATGAGTGATAAAACTGTGTGAGCTTTTCCACTACTACATTGATTTTAAAATACTCTCTGGAAATTGAGCCGGTAATATACATTCATTTCCGGTTTTCATTTTTGGTAATGGTTCTACACAATCCACTGGTACATGATTGAATGGTTCCTCAAAAACTGGTATAAGAATTCAGGGTGCTGGTTTAAGCATATATTGAGAGGTATGACACATTTTTCAAAATTGTGCTACATCTTTATGTAATCTTGGCCAAGTAAACTATCTGTTTAGCGTTGCCTGAGTTTTCTGAGTCCCCACGTGTCCTGTTATGGGCATCTCATATGCTACTCGAAATATCTCCCTATGATAGTTGGATGATACCAATAATGTGCTGTACAACTGAACATTCTTCATCTGTGAGGCTATGAAGGGGTCTCCACTTCCTCATCAGCATTCTGTTCTACAACTCCTTCAACCTCTGCCTCAGTATGAGTTGGATGTGCTAATCTATTTAATTCAGGATCTGTGATTCAGGACATCATACCAAATACTCCACTTGGCTTATCTTCACCTTTCAGAGAAATTTCAGTTATTCTTTCACTTGCTTGTGATGTCACCTCAATGTTCCGTGATGTGTTTTGTTTAACCATTGCCCTGGTTACCACATAACAAAGGAAAGGTACCAGGAAGTTGGTTCTGTAATTGTTATTGTACCTCCTATGAGCATTCTGTAATTATTAGTGAATCTACTACAGTTAGTCCTGCTAAATCATTACCCTGAAGTAAATCTAACACTGAACAGGTAATGTTTTTACTACTCCGACAATTACCTCTCCTGATAACAAATCACATTCTAGCTGTACTTTATATAATGGAACCAGAATACATTTTCCACCAGTTCCATTTATTCATACCTTAGCTCCCATTGAACTCTCTGGAGGGAAATTTAAATTATTTCTCCAGTAAACATGATTGTGTTGACCCTGTATCTTTTCGTTTGGTTATGAATTTAGCTACCTCACCTAAAGAAAAAGGGGTCACCATTCCTTTTGACAAAAATCCTGCACACCCTCTCATTTATCTTATAACTCTCTTTACTGAAGACAGAGTTCATCTCTGGCCTCTGTTACATTTACAGCTAAACCTGGTGTGTGGTATTATCTCTTATTGTTCCCTTCTCCAACTAATTTTTATGAACTCCTATAGGTCCTGTCGGTTTACCTCACAACCTCCAATGTTCTGAATGGCTCAACTTGTTATAAACAAAATATTTATGTTTCCAAACTTCACAACCACCATCAGCAATTTCCTTCTTGATCTGAGAAGGAGTTATTGGAACATTCCCTACCGTCCATTCCTTGCCCCTGGCTTCCTGCCATCTATTCACTCTCCCACCTTTCATTTTTCTCAGATTTCTAGGGGTGATAGAATAAAACTTTATGGAACAGTTCATAATCATCAGCCATTATAGCTGCAGCAATAGCTATCCTCTATTTCTTTACATGAGTTCTGATTATAGAAGGTAAGGAAATTTTGAATTCTGAGAGAACATTTTCTCCGAGAGTATCATAGGTATTCTCACTCTTCAATGTTCTTATCCACCTACCAAAATTATTCTGTTTAACCTATTCAAACTCAGCATACATTTGTCCAGACTGTTTTGTAAGTTTCGAAACCTCTGTCTGTATGCTTCTGGAACCAACTATTATGCACTTAGAAGAGCCAGTTTCAACTCATCCTAATCCCTAAAACATTCCTCTATCAGGTCAGCATAAATCTCTTCTGCTTTCCCAGTTAATTTACTTCGCATGGGCAAAGTCCATACTGCTTTTGGCCACCTCATGAAAAATCCTTCCACATCCTTCTCTTCAAACTTTGACAAAGCTTGCACAATCTTCAACATCTCCGACTGAATAGTGGATTCGTCTTTATCCACACTTTACCAAACCTCTAGTTCAATTAGCCGAAGTTGCATAATTTTTAAGTTCCTGTTTTCTCTTTTCTTTCCTCCCTTTTTTTCTCTTTTCCTTCCCTTTTTTTCTCTCTCTTTCTTCCCTTTGGAATTCCAATTTTCAAAGTTCTGAGTCTCTTTGAAAGTTCTAGTTTCAATTTTCTCATTCAAATTTGCCTGAACTGCAAATCAAGTTTCACTGATGCCTGTACCACCTGCTCTTTCTATTTCCACTAAACCCAACTGTTTCATTATTCAATCTATAATATCTGCATTCTTAGCTTTCTCTGGTTACTTTAGTCTGCTGGCTAACTCTGTTAATTTAGCTTTAGTGGTATCCTGCAACTGTACCAGGGAAAATTCCAACATGTTCAAAATCTCTTCGACAATTTCCAGTGGCATCTTAAGTCTGAATATAAATGTGGTGTCTGATTACTGACTCTAAATACTAAGTCAAACCCAGACCTACATTGTCTGTGATTGTCAGGATCCAGGATTCGAGCGCCCAATTATGTTACAACACAGAGGCAGACAGCTGAACCCAAACTAGCCTATTTACCTTTGTATTCTTAACACAGTAAAATCAAACCATTAAAGACATCCAAATATTCATTCTACCAGTTCTTAACCAGACTTTTCAGTAACGAATCCCAGACTTTGTGTATAATTAATTTCCAGACACAAGTTGTGTATGTTCAAAAAAGACTCAACTTTTTACTAGATACACAATAAATTTAGCAGAGAGAAAATTAAACAACATGGTAAGATGATTAATGTCTACGGTTTAAACCCAAAACACTTGCTTTCAGCCCCCATTCAAACAAAAGACAGACACAAATAAATATAGTTAAGTAAAGAAATAACAAACTTGCCAGATTACTTCAATGGTTTTCACCATATTTTGTTTCATAAATGTGAACTCCTTGTCTGCTTTTCTGAAATGTTTATCATGTTTAGCCTCTCAATTCAACCAGGTAAATGCAGGGATGTATCTACCTAAGCTTTCCATTCTTTGGGCTTTTGAAAACTTATGTATCAGATTATGCAGGGAGCTTTCAAGTCTTCATGCTGTCTCAGCCCAGAGCTTTCAAACCTTTGTGCTGTCTTAGCAGCAGTCCAGAACCATCTCTGAGAAAACATATTTCAAAAAAACAATATTAATTCTGGTTCAGCCCTGATAGACTGATTGACTCTAGTGGAGATCTCAGTTACCATTCAACAACTGCCATCTATTTGAATATAGTGTCTCTTCCAGACCCAATTCCAAGGTACTGACCTTGTTAATAGCCAATCTCTGCAGTTTGTTTTAACACAACACACTTCCTGGGTTCACTTTGTCTTTTGGAACCCATTTAATCTGTTATGGATCAGGCCAGACCACCTCAAAACATTTCAAGAAAGTTCCCCAGATCCTAACTTTGCTGGTTATGCTAAGCAAGTTGTAGAACGGACATTCTAGGAGTGATGCAGCTGGTCAAACCACTTAGTTTTAAACTAAACAGAATGTATTTTCAAGATTATCAAATGAAATAGAAACAAAGGCAACAGAATACAGAATAACTTAACCAATCCAAAAACCCAACAAATTACCCCAATTTAATGATGCTGTTCCAAATACTTGCGACAATCCCCATAAACACCTTTTGGCACAAAAGGCAAAATCAAACACAGACTCTTATAGAAGAGATGTCAGAGAGAGAGAGAGAGAGTATCAGCACAGACCTTCTTCTTTGGGTCCAGCAGCTTCACAACGGCTCTGTTTACTAAAACGAAACCTAACCAAACCAAACTAGAGAATAGCTGAGCTGGGAGAACTGGCCACTCCCCTTGCATTGTACAAGTTTCTTTTTTTAAAACTTGAGAGCTCTTTGCTTGAGGTAGTATCTGTTAGCTATAATCAAACTGGTCCTACAACCCTTCGGAATCGTTGCTTTTATGACCCCTCTGAAAAAAGCCAAGGACAACATAACCTTGTTAAAGTCGTAGTATTGTCACAAATCAAAGATCAGCCTGTGATTAGCCTCCAGGTTTGTCCTCACAAACAAATAAAGCTTTCCTGGGCTGTTCTCTTCCTTTCATCACAAGCTGTCCCAAAATCCATAATTTATTTTCAGCTCAAAATTCAAAATTGATATAAGAATATAAATAATGGAAAGTCAGTGGAAATTCTAACAATTGCCTCAGCTATGTAATGCTGGGATACACTGAATGAGTACGTAGAACTACCAGAAGAGGTTTAATGCTAGAATTAATGTATGGGTCCGTGGTCAGGTCAGAAATTGATTTGGGCACAATGGATGTTCACCATTGAAGAGTTTTACCATTTCAACAGATCAAGGAATTTGTTGTAATCTCTTGGTTAGTCTACAGTGTTAAGTAAGCAAAATTGTCAAAATGCCCAGTATTACAAGCTTCTGCCAAAGTGAAAGGTCTTGGTTGACATTTTACCATTGATTTACAACTTGATTCATCAATTATGCAATTAGATATTTCACACACTTGAAATCCAGTGATGCAGAATTCTCTTATTGCCCGAGGGTAATATAATATATTTATATTGTACCCTCTTGTGATTTATTTTGAATTTCACAGAATCCTTTAATAATGGAAAATTACCCGTCTCTATGGTTACCAAATTGTGTGTCATGAAAGCTTGTGGCCACTTCAACAATATTCCTTCCAGTTTCAGTTGTATTTATGTGAATCATAATTAAACTAGGTGTCAGCTAAGCCTGCCACAGGGGTCATCTTCTGCTTTATCAGGAGGTCAAAAATATATCATGTTGTAGGGTCACAATATATACACCTCAAAGCAATGCAGGAGAATAATGTACCAATGTCAACCTCACACCAATAGACATCTTTTGTATGGCTGCATCAGTCAGTGCCAGATATTTGGAATGTAAACAACAGGACTAGATTATCATATAGTTAGAAAGACACCGTGGTCCTTTAAAAAATATTAGACAAGATCTGGATGTGAAGGATTCACACTACTACTGACTGATTCAATTCTTGCTGGAAGGAGCATGTGATGCATTGAAACAGACCCCATTTTGGCTGGGAGAAGGCCTTGACTCTAAGAATGGGAGTCATAAATTGATGGAGTAGATATAAATTCTCTTGAAGTGTGGATAGGGTCTGGATCACTGCCATGGCTTGTGGTTTTTGAATGCTCTGAAACTTTAAAAAGAAACATGTTGCAGCTGTCAACAAGAGTATTTTTTATTCACTCATGGCATGTGGGCTTTGTTGGCTGTCCAGGATGTATTGCCTGTCCCTAGCTCCCCTTCAGCTGAGTGGCTTGCCAGGCCATTTCAGAGAGCAGCTGAGAGTCAACCACATTGCTGTGGGTTAGATGTAGGCCAGACCTGGTGAGGATGGTAGCTTACCTTCCCTGAAGGAAGGTCATTAATGAGCCAGGTGGGGTTTCTTCTGACAATTGACAAAGGTTTCATAGCTGTCAGAAGATTTGTAATTCCAGATTTTTTAAAAAATTGTATTTAAATTCTACCTTCTGTGGATGGGATTTGAACCCAGGTCCCCAAAACATTAGTTGCTTTTCTCAATTAATAGTCGAACAATGATACCATGAGCCATTGCCTCCCCTAAAATAACATTTCCGTAAATAAAACAAATGACTGCAGATGCTAGAAAACTTAGCCAGTTATGATGAACTCAAAACATTAACTCTGCTTTCTTCCCATAGATGCTACCAGACCTGATAAGTTTTGTCAGCAATTTCTGTTTTTGTCTAAATTACCACTTCTACTATACTGAATTCATAGACAGAAAGAGGTAAGAGAAAAAGTCACATTTGGTCATGCAGTGGTTTGTTATTTTTCCAAGGACTGTCAATATATAGTTAAGAATGCCAGGCTGAATTTCAAAAGCAAAAATTATTGTTGTAGCAGGTTACTCTAGAGTTCACAACTTGACAGTGTGAAGTGGCTGCTGATTGAAAGTTTGTTTGCTTTCCAAGATAATAACCACTTGAGCTTATCTAAAAGCTTTTCATGGATTTTATGAATTGGTATTCTTTTTCACTATGAAGTATAGAACATAGAACATAGAAAAGTACAGCACAGAACAGGCCCTTAGGCCCACGATGTTGTGCCGAGGGTTTAATCCTAATGTAAAACATAGTAACTCAACCTACGTACCCCTCAACTCACTGCTGTCCATGTGCATGTCTAGCAGTCACTTAAATATCCCCAATGACTCTGCTTCTGCCACCACAGATGGCAACACATCCCATGCATTCACAACTCTCTGCATTAAGAACCAACCTCTAACATCTCCTTTATACCTTCCTCCTAATATCTTCAAACCATGACTCCTCGTACCAGTCAATCCTGCCCTGGGGAAAAGTCTCTGGCTATTGACTCTATCTATTCCACACATTATTTTGTACTCCTCGATCAGGTCTCCTCTCTTCCTCTTTCTCTCCAGAGAGAAAAGTCTGAGCTTACTCAGCCTTTCTTCATAAGGCAAGCCCTCCAGCCCAGGCAGCATCCTGGTAAACCTCCTTTGCTCCGTCTCCAAAGCCTCTGTATCTTTCCTATAGTAGAGCGACCAGAACTGGACACAATATTCCAAATGTGGTCTCACCAGGAACTTGTAGAGCTGCAGCAAAACCTCACGGCTCTTAAACTCGATCCCCCTGTTAATGAAAGCCAAAACACCATATGCTTTCTTAACAACCCTATCCACTTAGGTGGCAACTTAGAGGGATCTATGTACTTGCACACCCAGATCCCTCTGTTCCTCCACACTGCCAAGAATCCTGTCTTTAATCCTATATTCAATATTCAAGTTCGACTTTCCAAAATGCATCACTTTGCATTTATCCAGGTTGAACTCCATCTGCCATTTCTCAGCCCAGCTCTGCATCCTGTCTATGTCGTGCTGCAGCCTGCATTAGCCCTTGATACTATCGACGACACCTCTAACCTTTGTGTCNNTAAGATTTGTGAGGCATGACCTGCCCCTCACAAAGCCATGCTGACTGCCTTTAATCACACTATGCTTTGCCAAATAGTCATAAATCCTATCCCTCAGAATTCTTTCCACAACTTGGCTGACCACAGATGTAAGACTGACTGGTCTGTAATTGCCAGGGATTTCCCTATTACTCTTCTTGAAAAGAAGAATAACATTCACCTCCTTCCAATCCTTCGGTACAACTCCTGTGGAGACCGAGGAGGCAAATATCCTCGCCAGTGGCTTAGCAACCTCCTTTCTTGTTTCCCGGAGCTGCCTAGGATAAATCTGGGCTGGCCCTGGGGACTTATCAATCTTAATGTTTTCCAAAATTTCTAGCACATCAACTTCATCAATCTTGATCTGGTCAAGACTGTATCCCAGCTCCTCTAAGTTTTCATTTACAACAAGTTCCCTTTCCTTGGTGAAAACCAAAGCAAAAAACTCATTTAGGGCTTCCCCTATCTGCTCAGACTCCATGCACAAGTTCTCTCCGCTATCCCTGACCGGCCCTACCTTCTCCCTGATCATTCTCTTATTCCTCACGTATGAGTAAAATGCCTTTGGGTCTCCCTAATTTTTCTTGCTAAGCCTTTTTCATGCCCCCTCCTGGCTCTCCTCAGTCCATTTCTGAGTTCCTTTCTAGCAAGCCTGTAATCCTCTAAAACTGTGCTAGATCCTTGCTTCCTCCACCTTATGTAAGCTGCCTTCTTCCTTTTGGTGAGAAGTTCCTCTGTTCTCATCATCCAAGGTTCCTTAATCTTACCCCTTCTTACCTGTCTCAGAGGAACAAATTTGTGCATCACTCGCAACAACTGCTCCTTAAATAGTCTCCACATGTCTGCTGTGCCCTTTCTGTGGAACAATTGCTCCCAGGCTGTACTTCCCATCTCCTGTCTGATAGCGACATAATTTCCTTTTCCCCAATTAAATACCTTCCTTTGGTAACTGCTCCTTTCCCTCTCCAAGGCTATGCTAAATGTGAGGCAGTTGTGGTCACTGTCACCAAAGTGCTCTCCCACAAGATCTGACACCTGTCCTGGCTTGTTGCTGAGCACCAAATCTAAACTGGTCTCTCCCTTTGTCGGCCTGTCTACATACTGAGTAAGGAAACCCTCCTGAACATACCTGACAAAAACAGCTCCGTCCAAATCATCTGCACTTAGGAGGTTCCAGTCGATATTGGGAAAGTTGAAATCACCCATAACAACAACCCTGCTACTTCTGCATTTTTACAAATTCTGCCCGCCCATGAGATCTTCAATCTCTCTATTGCTATTAGGTAGTCTGTCGAAAACCTCCAATGCGGTGGCTGTTCCCTTGTTATTCCTAACTTCCACCCATACTGATTCAGTAGACAAACCTTCCTCAACAACCTTCGTTTCTGTAGCTGTGATGCACTCTCTGATTAGCAATGCTACACCCCCCTCTTCTTTTTCCACCCTCCCTGTCCTTTTTAAACGTTCTAAACCCTGGAACATCAAGCAACCATTCCTGACCCTATGAAACCCACGTCTCCGTTATGGCCACAACATCGTAGCCCCAAGTATTGATCCGTGCTCTAAGTTCGTCACTCTTATTTTGGACACTCCTTGCATTAAAGCAGGCACACTTTAATCAATCCCTTTGTTACATCGCGTGAGAAACCTTCCTGATAGATTCAATACATCCTGTCACCGCTCCGTCTGCAACTGAGCCACTCTCAGACATGTGACTTTGATTCCTACCCCCCTGCCAAGCTAATTTAAACCCTCCCAAATCACATGAGCAAATTTCCCACCCAGGACATTTGAGCCCCTCCAGTTCAGGTGCAACCCATCCTTCATGTACAGGTCCCACCTTCCCCAAGGGTATCCCAATGGTCTAGGTATCTGAAGCCCTCCCTTCTGCACTAGCCTCAGAGCCACATGTTAAGCTGCATTTGCTGACTGTTCCTCATCTCACTATCGCGTGGCACCATTAGCAAACCTGAGATCACTACTCTACTCGTCCTGCTCTTCAGCTTCCAATCTAGCTCTCTGTAGTCACTTTTCAGATCTTCAATCCGTTTCCTGGCTATATCATTGATGCCAATATGTGCCACAATTTCTGGCTGCTCACCCTCCACCTTCAGAATCTTGTAAATCCAATCAGCAACATCCTGGACCCTGGCACCGGGGAGGCAACATACCTTCCGTAATCCAGTTCCTGACCACAAAATCTCCTGTCAATCCCTCTCACTATTGAGTCCTCTACCACTAACGTTTTTCTATTTTCCCCCTTCACTTCTGAGCCACAGTGCCAGGCTCAGTGCCAGAGACCTGACAACTATGGCTTTTCCCTGGTTGGGTGTCCCTACCAGCAGTATCAAAAACGGTATACTTATTGCTGAGGGCGACGGCCACAGGGGATTCCTGCTCTGACCGTCGGTTCCCTTTCCTCCCCCTGACAGTAACCCATCTGTCCTTATCCTGTGTCTGGGGAGTGACCACCTCCCTGTACATCTTCTCAATTTCCTCCTCAGCCTCCAGGATAATACGTAGTTCACCCAGCTCCAGCTCCAGTTCCCTAACTCTGTTTTCAAGGAGCTGGAGTTTGGTGCACTTCCCGCAGATGTAGTCAGCAGAGACATGTGAAGTGTCTCTCAACTGCCACATTCTGCAGGAGGAACATGCAACTGCCCTAACATCCACATCCCTCTACTCTGAAAGCCCTGAAAGAATGTAGATTTAAAACAGCTGTATTAAAGTTTTATGATTCTTTTCATCTCCAAATGACTCTTAAGTTTTGTCTATGGTGGATAATGGTTGAGTATTTATGAATGTGACATAAAGGGTATGAGGATTTGTAGGTAGCACAAATTTGCATTTTGTAGCAGGGAAGGCATGGGGAACCACTGGAATAGATGGAAGCGTAAATTGGTATTGAGTTGGCATGGAGACTCTGAAGGACGATGAGGTGTAGGGTAGGGGGTTAGAGGATCTAACAATTTCCACAAAAACTGAGGTCAAGCACCAGAGAACCAAGGCAGACCTTCCAAACTTTCTTTTTGAAGTTTCAGGGCATTCAAAATGGGCTTCAGGAGTCACCCAGCCCTGTGGCCATCCATGCTCTGTGTCCGAGGTGGGCAGGAGTGAAACTTCATCAAACCTGGAGCAAACATTGAGCACTTATTACAGCAGAAGATCCAGTTGGACATTACAGCACAACCTACTCATTGTAGAAAAGCTTTTTGCAGAAGAGAATATGTTTCACCTTATGTATGTCAGGCAATGGTTCACTGGTAACTTACTTGAATCTCTCCAGAGATGGTGTATCATTTTTGGATGGTTCCCTGAACACGACAAAGCCTCAATACCAGACTTTTTGAGCCAGTGTCAAGAAGTTGCTTGACTGACAGGGAGAAGTGATCTCTCCATCAGATCTCAAAGCCTAGCCCACAGACTTCAAAGTGACTGTGGCAGAAAAAAGAGCATCATTCACCTCAAGGTACCACGTTCTATTAAAAAAAAAGATCTTTGGTGCATTGAACTGATATATAATTTGCTTCACAAATATTATGAAAAGATTATGTCTTTAAAACAAAGTTATCAACAATGGCTGAGTGATAGCATTTTTGCCTCTAAGTCAGAAAATAAGGAGTTCAATCTCAAACGAAACACATTGGCACATTGTCTGTCATTTCAGTGAACGGGGCTGAAAAGTGTGGAGCTGGAAAAGCACAGCAGGTCAGGCAGCATCCAAGGAGCATTAAGTCGAAGTTTCAGGTATAAGCCCTTCATCAGGAATGGTCCCTGACATTGATTTCAATTCAGTATACAGAAGGGCTGCTTTTTTAAGGTGCTTTCTTTCAACTGAGCTAAACCAATACTCTTCTCTCAAGAGTTCAAGGATGCTACGTTTAAAGTACAACAGAAATGTTTCCTTCAGCATCCTACTCAATATTTATTCCTAAAGCAACATCATTAAAAAAATTATCTCGTCATTATCACATCGCGACTTGCAGGAAACTGTTATGCAGGGATGGCCATCATGTTAAGATTGTATGTTTCAAAGTTGCCACATTGTCTATGTTACAGTAGGGATAGCATTTCAAAAGTGTGTTAGTCACAGTGAAACAATCCTAATGTCATGAATGGATGACTGAATCATACATTTGACATATTACTTCCAGACAGGACTTTCTCTAACTGGACCCTTCTGCTGGTTCTCATAGCCCTAAGGTTTTCTTCCTTTACATGATTGAACATTTTTGAAAATTACAATTGAATCTGTTCCATCACCTTTTCAGTCAGAACCAGATCCTGATAATTTATAGTGTAAAAACAAGGTGCACTTCTTTCCTTTATTCAGAATATTTACCTATTTATTTTTTGGGTTGGCACAAGAATTACTTTTGATGAACTGAATGGCAATATGACCTTTTGTTCATTTATTCTTCAGCTTTATAATGGTTTTATTTCAACCTGCACAATTTCTAGTATAATGTTGCAAATTTAATTAATCCGTTCAAGAAAAATTGTGGCCAATTTTTGCTTTCCAACTCCTTCAGTGATATTGGCTCATTCTAGAACATAATTCTAAAGATGAACTTAGAACCCCCAACAGTATGGAAACAGGAGCTTTGGCCCAACAAGTCCACACCGACTCTCTGAAGAGTATCCCAGCCAGACTCATTCCCCTACCCTATTACTTTACATTTCCCCTGACTAATGCACCTAACTTACACATCCTTGAACACTATGAGCAACTTAGCATGGCCAATTCACCTAACCGGCACAACTTTGGACTGTGGGAGGAAACTGGAGCACCTGGAGGAAACCCATGCAGACATAGGAAGAATGTGCAAACTCCACACAGACAGTCACCTGAAGCTGGAATCAAACCTGGGCCCTTATGCTGTGAAGCAGCAGTGCTAACCACTGAGCCACCATATCACCCCTATGCTGTTAGACTTCTGGTAATGTGCCCTCAGCAGAGAATATCAGAAATGGCAGAGGATTTAAATGGATTTTTTGCATCAATCTTTACTATATGAAGAACATCCCATTGATACAAAATAATACGTGGGGAGGAATTAAGTAGTATCACCATCACTAGAGAAGTAGCATTGCACAGATTAATAGGGATAAAGTCAAATAAATCCCCAGGCCCTCATGGCTTATGCCCTAGGATCTTAAAAGAGGTTACTACAGAGATAAAGAGTGCATTGGTTCTAATTTTCCAAATATCCTTGGACTGGAAAACTGCCAATTTGACATCCTTCTTCAAAAAGGGAAGGAGGCAATAAGCAGTTAACTATTCACCAATTAACCTAACATATATCGTTGGAAAAAATATTGGAATTAATTATTAAGGAAGTAATAGCAGAACATTTGACAAATCATAATCTAATCAAGGAGAGTCAATGTGGCTTCATGAAAGGGAAATTGTGTCTGGCTGACGATTAGAGATTTTCAACAAAGTATCAACCACAGTGAATAGAGGGGAATCTATTTGGAAATTGGATTTCCTAAAGGCATTCAACCTTACAAAAGGTTAAGTCATATGATAAAAGCCTGTTGGAGGTAGTACATTGGCCTGGATAGAGAATTGGCTCATGGGCAGCAAACAGTAAGTGGGCATGAGGGGTCTTTTTTCAGGTTGGTGACCTGTTACCACTGGTGTTTCACAGGAATCAGTGCTGGGACCACAACTGGTGACAAAATATATTAACGGCTTGAAGAAAGGATGCGAACATATTGTAGCCAAATTTGCAGATGACATAAAAATAGGTGGAAAGGCAAGTTGTGAGAGGGTTACAAACAGTTATTGATAGGTTAAGGAAGTGGTCAAAAAATTGGCAAACGGAATATAATGTGGGAAAATGTTAAGTTTTTCATCTTGGAAGATAGAACAAAAAAACAAATTATATTTTAAATAAAGAAAATTGCAAGAAGCTGCAAAAAAAGAACTTGGGAATACTTGTGCACAAAACAGAAAACTAGATAATTAGGAAGGCTAATGGAACATTGGCTCTTATTTCAAAGGGGTTGGAGTATAAGAGTAGGGAAGTCTTACTGCAACTGAACAAGGTCCTGGTGAGGCCACTTTGGGAGAATTGTGAACAGTTTTGGCTTCCTTATTGAAGGAGAGATGTTATTTCATCAGAGGCAGTTCAGAAAATGTTCACTAGGATAATCCCCAGAATGGAAGAGATGAGCAAGGGTTAAATAGGTTGTGGATCGACTCATTGGTATTTCAAAGAATAAATTATGATCTTTTTGAAATATATAGGATTCTTAAGGGACTTAACAGGGTAAATGCTGAGAGGATATTTCCCCTCATGGGAGAGTCTAGGATCAGAGAACATAGTTTTAGAATTAAGGGGCGTTAAATTAAACCAGAAATTGGAAGGAATTTATGATCTTAGAGGCTTGTGTGACTTTGGAACGCCTTGCCACAGAGGCCTGTGAGGGAAAGGTCTTTCTGCATAATACAGTTTGATATAGATACATAGTTTATCAGTCTGTAATCAAAGCTTCTCTGGAAAGGGCAGGAAAGACAACATGAGGAATGCGAAATCAGCTATAATCCTATTGAATGGTAGTGCAGCCTTGAGGGGCAGAATAACCTACTCCTGTTCCTATTTCTTATGGTCTATTGGCTTATAGTGTGCTATTGGGTTGTACAATCAACACAGCTGAACCTCATCCAATCCTCATCCAATATCACTATATCCTTACAATCCAATTGGAATCCGGCTCAATTTCCATTCCCCATGGGTCTGGGATCTAAGCAGCCCAAACTTCCACCTGAGCAAAGTCAGCACAGAATAATGACTAAAACTGAGACTGAGACCATCATGATCTGAATGAATCGTACCACTGTCAGGCTATGCATTAATCCACTTAAATTATCTCCCCTTATTGAACCAAACTCAGTGTCAAACACCAAAGCAAAAGTTACAAAAGCAATGTAAACAGGAAGCTGCTTTGGGTTCAATACAGAGCATAGCAATCATCCTCTAGAAACTTAGACGAAGCTCACATTCATTTTGAGCTTAATTCTCGGAATTTCAGTGAAATTGTTGATTTCATTTTCAGGCCAATGCTTCCACATTCTATACCAACCTGAGCAGTTGGCTTAGATTGTTCAGTGGTAATGGTGGCAATACTGAAAACAGCCTCTAACATCCAGATAAGAGCTGTTCGATATGAAAATCCCTTCTCCTCCATAGAGTTCCTTATTGACATCCCTACAGACTGCAATAATTAGAAATCATTGGATTGACAATATTTCCTTTTTTACACTGTAATATCACTGTTAAAAAAAATGTAACAACTATTGCTGATCAACCTCTCTAAACCTGGAAAATTAATTGCATCCTTTTGTTTCTTTCTATTAGGATAACGTTTCTATCTTTTGTTACGATAATAACATTTTAGGTTTACAATATTCCAACTTCTAATGTCCATTGACCAATCTTTATTTTATTGTCAGTAAAATCCCTAAGAAGTGAAAGTTAACTGTTGCATTTTACTGCTAAATTTGCTGTCTGTGAGAATTCTTCATTGTGATAGGCTGTTTACCCCACTTGATGACATCACCGTTGGGAATCCTTGGAGATCCTCCTGACCTAGTGACTAATTTCAATCAGCAACAAGAAAGGTGAAATCCACAACACATAGATCACTTGATCTTCATGGGCAGCTTCCTTTGAGGCGAGCATGAAGCAATGGTCACTTCACCACTGACCACAAAACCTAAATCATTGTATTTTACTGGAACAACTAATATTATTATTAGGGCCAAAGCAATCTTCTCTGCTATGGAGATCATTATTTAGTCCTCTGGAATTCCTACATTGTACAGTGTGTGAATTTTAACTGTGAAGTAAAAGCTCTGACAATTTTTTTGTTTTATTCTGCTCAGCTACATCGCTGAGGCACTATCTATAGAAGCTTTGACTTGCTACATCAAGCGGTAGGACATACTTTGTATCTGGAATTCCCCACATATCAAGTTTCCAATTTGCTTCCTAACCAAGGGGTTAGGAAGCAAATTACTTTTCTGCTATATTGTGGCTATAAATGGTATGTGTTAAACAGAATTTCTCTTGCAAGACAGCCTGACAGAAATCTGGCGAGAGAATTGCTGCCTAAGGGGGTGGTTCTGCACTGAACAGCTTCTGCTGCATTCATGTATTCAGTAGCACATACTTGTCCAGAGACACATCCCCTGATCCCACAGCTTGTACAGAACTGCACAGAATATCAGAAAACTAAACTGATCTTCACTGCTCACCCCAAGGGAACAGATTATTCAGTGTGTTGAGTTTAGTCATTAATATATAATAGTTCTAGTTCTATTACGATGGTTAATTTTACATGTTTTGGTGAAGGGTAATATAGACTGGAATCTTATAGGTGCCTGATTGATGTGACCTATGGTGAGATTTGTGGTCGAATCGGTTAAAAACTCTGATGGGGTCAAAGTTGACATCAGCAGCAACTACTTACATCATTCATACATTCTCAGAGCGTTGAGGCAAGTTTCTTGCTAGGCAGCAGTGATTTGCCAATTAATGCGGATTACAGCCTGTTAAATACATTATTAACGGCACAACTCACCTCATTCATATTCAGTTTCCTAACTTATCAAATGCACATACAGCAGGATTTGCAAGATTGAAGTCAGCACATACACTTACAGTCAGAGTCATAGAGATGTACAGCATGGAAACAGACCCTTTGGTCCAACCCGTCCATGCCGACCAGATATCCCAACCCAATCTAGTCCCACCTGCCAGCACACAGCCCATATCCCTCCAAACCCTTCCCATTCATATATCCATCCAAATGCCTTTTAAATGTTGCAATGAAGGTCTGAAATGAAATGTTGCTCTGTGGGAAGCTAGAGAAGTGATTGCTGGGCCTCTTGCTGAGATATTTTGTATCATC
>NC_057735.1:24284337-24284907 GCF_004010195.1 Chiloscyllium plagiosum
TTGGAGGGAATCCTGAGGGACAGGATGTACATGTATTTGGAAAGGCAAGGACTGATTAGGGATAAGGTAAAAATTGTGTATGGGAAATTATGTCTCACAAACTTGATTGAGTTTTTTGAGGAAGTAACAAAGAGGATTGATGAGGGCAGAGTGGTAGAGGTAATCTATATGGACTTCATAAGGCATTTGACAAGGTTCCCCATGGGACACTGATTAGCAAGGTTAGATCTCACGGAATACATGGAGAACTAGCCATTTGGATACAGAACTGGCTCAAAGGTAGAAGACAGAGGGTGTTGGTGGAGGGTTGTTTTTCAGACTGAAGGCCTCTAACCAGTGGAGTGCCACAAGGGTCCTCTGCTTTTTGTCATTTACATAAATGATTTGAATGCGAGCATAAGATGTACAGTTAGTAAGTTTGCAAATGACACCAAAATTGGAGGTGTAGTGGACAGCGAAGACGGTTACCCTGGATTACAACAGGATCTTGACCAGATGGACCAATAGGCTGAGAAGTGGCAGATGGAGTTTAATTCAGATAAATGCGAGATGCTGCATTTTGGGAAAGCA
>NC_057735.1:24285246-24320960 GCF_004010195.1 Chiloscyllium plagiosum
GAGAGGGGAAAGATTTAAAAGAAACCTAAGGGGCAATGTTTTCATGCAGAGGGTGGTACATGTATGGAATGAGCTGCCAGAGGATGTGGTGGAGGCTGGTACAATTGCAACATTTAAGAGGCATTTGGATGGGTATATGAATAGGAAGGGTTTGGAGGGATATGGGCTGGATGCTGGCAGATGGGACTAGATTGGGTTGGGATATCTGGTCATTATGGACAGGTTGGACCGAAGGGTCTGTTTTCATGCTGTACATCTCTATGACTCTATGATTCTATAACTGTCAAAGAAAAGTGTCTGTCTTATATATCACCAAACAAATTGATTTGTAAAAAGGGGAAATTTGGAAACATACAATGCAACGATGCGCAGTCAATTTGAGGTAGTTTTCCCATGAACTGCATGCTTTGGGTAAAGCAAGTTGACAAGCTGAGAGCTGTTTTGAAAATTCAAAAGTCATTATTTTTCTTTGCCAGTAGCAAAAGATAAACCCTGCACTCAAGCATTAGTTTGCATTTGTCATTCTCTGGGAATGCACAAGAAATTATTCAGAAATGGTGAGGAAATTAAAAGAACAGTGGCCGTGGACTCTTTATTCAAAGAAATAATATCAACAATATAGAAAATGTTACTTGGTACATAAAACTTTTGTGCAAAAATGTCTTCCAGCAACTACAGCAGGACCTGAAAGACTATGAATGCTTCTCAATGCAGTTTGATGAAACCACTGATACGACCAACATAGTTCAGCTGACTGCTTTTGTGCTTTTAAGGACATAACAGCATAGAGCATAGAACATTACAGCGCAGTACAGGCTTTTCAGCCCTTGAGGTTGCGCTCACCTATGGAACTCATCTGAATGCCCATCTATCCTATACTATTCCATTATCACCCATATGTTTATCCAATGACCATTTAAATGCCCTGAAAGTTAGCGAGTCTACCATTGTTGCAGGCGGGATGTTCCATGCCCTTAACTACTCTCTGAGTAAGGAACCTACCTCGGACATCTATCATCCCTCAATTTAAAACTATAAAGGGAGAACAAAGGGTGAGAATATCTACAATCAAAAGGTATGTGCTTGCTTAAAACATGCTAACCAAAAAACTGCTTTCCATGACAACCGATTGCACATTAAGCGTGCTTGGATGAAATGCAGGTTTTGTTACATTTTACAGAAATGATCCTAATTTCTCCTCTTTTCTCAATTAGCATATATAATTCAACAACAAGCACTTGCAAATAAAGTCAGGGACATTTCTCATGGAATGCAAATTGTTGATAAGATAGTAAACTTGATTTGAGCAAGAGCCCTTCAGCCCTATTTGTTTAAAATTTTATTTGACAAACTTGATACAGGCAATGGTAAACAAATTCTCCATGCTTTTGCGATGTTGTTAAGTGGAGAGAAAGTCCTGCAAAGACTTTTAAGTCTTGTCCAAAATCATTACTTTTCTTGATCAAGAAAGGAAATGTACAGTGAGCTGTCAAAGTATGGTCACTCGACTTTTGGTTCCTTACAGACATAACATCAAAACTGAACAAGCTGAACTGTGAACTGCAGGGAATTGACAAAGTCTTAGCAAACATGATCAATGTTAGGAATATAATCAAGTTGAAACTGTGCCTGTAGTCCTTCCAATTAAAAACACAAACTGCTACAAAATTTCTTGTGTATGGAGAAAATGCTGGAAAAAGACAATCAAAGAAAAATACGGTTTCACTAGAAAACCCTGTGCACACCTGATAAAGTTAGCAGAGGAACTTAACAGGCTAGTTCAAGAACTAGATGTGATGGAACAAATCGTCATGTTTATCTGAAATCCCTCATGTGGACATTGATGGGCTAGCTACCAAGTTCCATCAGGTCTTTGATTTACAAAGCAGTGAAGTTGATATGGGAATAATTACTATGCTTAACGATATTGAGCTGAAAGGCAGATCATGCAACTGTGACTTTTGTGGATTTGTTAACAAAGAAAAAATTACCCACTTCTACTACTCTGTGCTTTTAAAGCAAATGCTTACTTTGACTCCAAATATCTCTGAGAGGCAGCTTTCTCCCAAATGAACATAGTCAAGTCCAAGTATCACACCCACCTCACGGATACCCATTTGATGGACTGTACACAAGAAGCAACCTCAAACTATAAACCAGACTTCAAAGCACTAGCAGATAATGTGCAGTCAAAGATGTCACACTGAGACATGGTGATTAGAGGATAAAATGAATAATTATATATACTTGGTTTTAGCTGTTTTAATTCATCCAGAAAACTGACACCCCTGATGTAAATTACACAATTACACAATATGAGTAATTAATTTTAATTTTTAATGACCAGCATACAGAAAAAAGGGATGCCCAAGGCCTTGAAAATTCTTCAATTTCTACAGATTATTCCCCTGCCCAGAAAAAATTGATTAATTTATCTAATAGGCACATTCTTATTTGTGTTTACCAGACTCAATTATCTAAAATGTTTAATCCATAGCAGAACAAAACCTCCTGCCAAACTGATCTCCCCAAATGGCTCAGCATTTAAAAATCTAATTGGTTCTACAATTAACCACAGCACACTTGAACTGAGGAGAAGACGGAATTCAGCCACAGGTTCCATAGGGAGATGAGAGGGTTGCCAATGTTGTTTGGATGTATTCCTGGAAACACATATCATAGGGTCTTCCTTTCATCATTCTGTCCCCACACTACTGGTGTCTGACATGTTCATTCTTGCAATCCCACAGTCTTCATGTATCAACTGAAAAACAAACAGGCTCGAAATGATTCCTACTGTTCATCAAACACTTTTTTTAATCCCGCCTCCACCTTTGTGGTGAATTGTGGTACCAACTAGGCTGGGATAAATTATTTGAGCATAAACATGGGGCCTCACTGGTCGTGCGATTCCAATACCACAGAGGATAACTGTTGTATGTTTTATGCCTTATACAAACCATCTTAAATCTACATAGAGACTTTATTTACATTACTTTAAAATATTAACTGCTTGGCTTCCAGCTCTTTTCACAGTTTATTTCCTTTTCTCTGAGACCACAACCAGGCTTAACTAATCAAGCACATGATCATAGATCAGTAATCGGACTCACATGAGCTAAAACAGAACAACTGAACATTTCATTGAAGGGTACTATCAGAGGTGAGTACAGTGTAACAACAGATTTTATTTTGTTGGAATTAGTTTTAAGTTAACTGAGCTTGTGAAAACCCAAACAAGAATGCCTTCAATATCTTTCCTAAAAAATGTAAGTATTCAAAAGAAATATTAAAAAGTCAACCATATTTTGCTTTCAAGTTAGCCTTTAATGTTTCTCTAAGGTCATACCTAACAGTGTCATGGAAATGTGTTTTGAATCCCTGGAGATTTCAAAACAATCATGGATGATTGGCAACCTAAAGAAAGAAATATAGGCAAAGGACAGTGGAGAAACTGTTTCACTGCAATATTATTAAATATAGACCTTTACCTTATGTTGAAAAGATTAATCTCTAACAGCTTATACAGCTACAGAATTCTGAACCCTGCAATACTCTGCTAGTAAAAACATTTTATAACTGCAATATTTTACGGGGCATTCTTGTGAGTTATCCATCTGCAAGAACTCAAAGTAAATTCTTGTTTTTTTTTTCAAAATGATAAAATTTCCAGGAAAACTGAATTAGGAGCCAAGAATTTATGGAAATACCCATTGGGTTATTTCATAGGAAAATCGCAATCTGTTCACTGTGATGTTATACAGTTTGGAATTCATTCCAGGATGAGAAAAGGATGACCCTACTCAATAACTGCCAAATTAACTGCTGGATGTAACACTGCTTGGTTTAATATATTTGGCAGATACTAGTAAATAACTGAAATGTATCACTTTCAAAGAATTTGCTACAGTTTTCATGCAGCATAAGCTTTCTGCGATTCAGTTCACTTCTAGCTGCCACTTGGTTCTTAATCATTCTGATCAGAAAGTATTAATGCTTCCTTGGTCAAAAATATGGGGTAATCGAGAACACAGAGAAATTTACCAAGTTAACTTTCAAATGATATGATTGTCAGGGACTATACATGGTTACATCCAAAGGAAACATACAAACATGCAAATATAAATGAGTCAGCACTCCTTCAATTTCCCAGATGGTCTGCACTGACTTAACATAGCCTTTACTTTTAGTATATCAAGGTAGGAGCTTCAGCCAATATTTCCTTATTTGGACTTCATCGCATCATACTATAGCTACTGACCATCTGGGATTATTAATGTGCATTACCCCTCAACCTCCCTCTACTATTCAGAACCCTAAATTAAAGCTTGATGGCATTTCAACACTATGTGAGGCAAGGTATTTCTTCTTTCAAGGTTTTCAAGGTGTGGTCTTTGGCCTATAACCAGCTGATTGAAGAAAGAGTTTGTACTGAGCTCAGTACTTGATAATTTGGTATTGCGTATTTCTTTACTGTTTGTTGTCTTAGTCGTGTTGCTTTTGCTACTGTAACTGAATAGCATTTTCTGCAGGAACAGTTACACGCTGTTTTACGAAGCTGGTACAAAGCTAATATGAAGTTTCAACAGTGATCTCGGTGTGTCCGTATTTCCAAGGGGCTGGCCAGAAAAGTATTACTGTTGACAGGTGCTCCTCTTACTGAATTGAGAAATGCTATATGTCAGTATCTACATCTCTAAATCTGCTCTACCATATATTAAAATTCATAGCATCATTTTCACCATTTTATAATAACAGGATTATTATTGTATTTTGAAATTGGAAAGAAGGTGTGGATTTTGGGAAGGGGGAGTTTATTGGTTTGGACGGGTAGTGTGTTGGTTAGAAGTGGAGAAGGGTGGAGAAGGAGATAATGTGTATAATCTCATATTTCCTACACATCAACTGAATAAGAGCTGCAGTTGAAGAGCGGATAAAAATAACTGTGCTGCATATCAGTTTCACAGCTGGTAGCCTTGGAATACTAATGCTGACGTTCAAGTTGACCCACATATCCAGTGGTTGAACACTACGAATAAGGGCTGTGAGCTCCCGAGCCTTGGCATCTTACTACAGAACACCTGTGATTCAACTTGTTACTAAAGCACGGAATTGCTCTCTATTTTTCTAAACAGGGCATGCAGCAAAGTTGTCTTGAATATTTTTGCATATTTTAGCTCATCCAAGCCCTTTAGTGAATACCATCATAATTAACCTTTGGAGCTTTTCTACAGCTTCAATAACAATGTGCTTTTCTGTTGCATAATGAACAGTAGTAGACTGCAATGGGAATGTGTTGCAGGTGATAAAATATTGACAATGCAGAAATTGTTGGTTATACAATTGAAAGAATTTTATTCATGCTTTATGTAGCTTTATATCGTTAGTTCCTTTGACTCCTGCAGGAGGTAGAGAAATTTGGCTGTTCTGCACTATGCTTTGACGTGAAAAGTTATGTAACACCTGTCAATATTTTCCCTTTCACCAAAAGGAAAATCTGACAAGGGATTTAGTTGGCAGCCGGTCTGATAGGGCCTATTTTCAGCCCCAATCCTGACATTGAAATTCAGTCCGTGTCTGTCATTTGATATAGGAGGAGCACTGTTCGGGCATTATGAATGATTAAAATCCTGTAGATGTTGGTGTGACAGTTGATTTTTTGAAGACTTAAAAAAATCCTTCGAAACATGGGAGTCAATTTATAAGCCAAATATAAAAATGATGGAATTGGGTGGTCATTTTGAAATAACCAAGTGTCCAACACAAAGAGTAGGCAATGTATTAATCTCATGTGTATCTCTGCAGCACAGCCATATCACCTGCTTCAGTCCTTGAGCCTGGTTATATGATACCAAGCAAAAAGTGCTTTTGAGTCATGAAAAATTGAAGCTGTCAACTAATGTAAGTATTGCATAATTTGGCTGGAAAGGAGTTAACATATATGCCAAAACTATGTAAAGTCTTGATTTTTACAATGGCAAAGGTGGGATTGCATCTATACAGGATTGGCTTGTACACACTGTGATTTATGGTAGTTCGTCAGATATTATCAAGATATTTGGAAATCCACATAGACAAAACTTGTTTTGCCTATTTAAAGCAGATGTACACTCCCCAATCTATACAAACATGTTACCAAAACCCAGAGAGCTGAGTTGCACTGAGATTGAGGAAACCAAAGAGAAGGGACCATCAAGTGTTTGCAATAGTGGAATTTGAAGAGTTAAATTGCAGTCTACTAACACACAGCATTACAAAAATCAGGATTGCGCTTCTATAATGTCTTGCACATCCTTAGGATATCCCCAAGAACATCACAACCACTGAATGCTGTTGAAGTATCATCATTGTTACATCAGCAAGCAGAGCAGGCAATTTTCACACAGCCAGGAATGGAATAATTGACTAATTAATTGGTTTTGCTGAAGGCTGGAAATAACCAAGTTACATACAAAAAAACCCTTAGTCTTCAAATAGGATGAATTTTTCATTTAAAAGCAAGGTACTGCAAACACAGCAAATCTAAAATAAAAACACAAAGTGACAGAAATTCTCAGGACAGCTTGTTTGGAGAGTGAACAGTCTTAATGGTGGAGTTTGGTGCAGATATTGTGCCTTCAGCTCATCAATGGGAGAAGCCATTGGCAACCGATGTCACCTCTCCAAAGAATGAGTGATGTTATTTTAATGCAATCGGGCACTAAAAGGAGCAACATTGGACTACTTACAGAATTAAATCCCCAGGTCTAAAGCCAGCTGAAAGAGCTGCTAGACAATTAAAGGCCGGCAGAGCTAATTTATAGGCAGTACCAATTGGAGTGTGACCTGCTACAGATAATTCAGTGAGGCCTTTATCAGAGATCATCACTGAGAAGAAACTTCTGAGAACAGTGAGTGTAATTCCTCCTTTCTCTGGGTGACTGCTGGTGTTGCCCTGTTGTTGTCCTAGGAAGGGACATCTGGAGTGAGGTCAAGGTCCTTTGTTCCCAGTGAGTTAAAAGTCTCTGAGCTGGTGAAGGGTGAAGCAGAAAGGCTTGTCAATGTATCTTCTGAGGGATCTGTGACCCTTCTTCCCCAGATGTGGAAGAGGAGCTAAAGTGCTGAGGGACTGACTTCTTCAGAATGGAGTTTGTATTGGTGCTATTGGTGCGTACATATGAAAAGAGAGGCCATTAATAATGCAATAGTGGTAGAACCTTGAAATCTGAAGAATAAATTAACTGTGATGGTATTGGGAAAGTAGCTTCTGGAGTGCCTTGACACGGAGGCCTTGACATCGACATGAGTGGTCCACATACTCTGTAACCATCTCAACGATCTATTACTGTTCAAACCCAAAGTATAACTTCACCAATATTTTCCCAACTAAAATATGTAAGTATTCAAGGGAAATATTAAAATGTCACCCAGAATTTGCTTTCAAGTTAGGATTCAATATAGACAAATGGTAGAGGAGAAACTGTTTCATGCAATATTATTAAATGTAAATCTTTACTGAGTTTTGAGAGGATTTGTAGCTCAGATTGAGGTTCTGGATGTAGGTTTGCTCATTGAGCTGGAAGGTTCATTTTTCAGACGTTTCAGCACCATACTAGAAAGCAGGAATCATCAGCAGTGCTCCGTTCGGAGGGTCACTGAAGATATTGCCTAGTATGGTGACGAAATGTCTGAAAATGAACCTTCAAGCTCAGCGAGCAAACCTACATCCATAAACCTTTACCTTATGTTGAAAAGGTTAATTTCCAACAGCTTATACAGCTACAGCATTCTGAGATCTACGATGCTTTGTTAGTAAAAACATCTTTTGACTGCAAGGGATTTCTTGTGAGTTATCCTTCTGAAGGGACTCAAAGTACATTTTTGTTTTTTTTTCCAGGCAAAAAGAATTCCAGGAAAACTGAATTAGGAGCCAAAGATGGGAAAGACCCATTGAGCAATTTCATAGGAAAATTGCAATCTGTTCACTATGATGTTACACAGTTTGGAATTCATTCCAGGATAAGAAAAGGATGACCCTCTTCTGTTTAGTACTCAATAACTGCCAAAGTAACTGTTGGATGTAGCACTGTGTGGTTTACTATATTTGGCAGATACTAGTAAATAACTGAAATGTATCGCTTTCAAAGAATTTGCGATGGTTTTCATCTGGCATAACCTTGCTGCAGTTCAGTTCACTTCTAGCTGCCACGTGATTCTTATTTCTTCTGATCTGGAACTATTTTATTCACAGTAGATGACGTAGGAACCATTAGCTTGCAGCATTTGAAGTGGGGCAGTTGGGGTCAAGTTTCACACATTTCCATCTTTGCTCCTGCATGATTGAATAAGAAGGGTCAGAAAGGGTGAACAGCAGAAGATTCCATGAGAATAATGGCCATGAGCATTGATGGGAAACCCTCAATGAAACTTCTTGAAAGTATCACCTTGCTGAAATAATGGAAAATTTCACCCCATTAACTCTTTGTCTGTCCACAGATGCAGTCTGACCTTGAGTATCTCCAACATTTCCTGTTTTTAACTGAGGATGGGATTTTTATGTTCACCTGGACAAGCAGCACCTTGATCTAGCACCTTTTTGGGATAGCATTTCCAACACTGCAGAGAGGGAGAGGAGACAATCAGAGTGAGTAAGAGTCAGCAATTATTTGAATTTTACTAATCAGGAAGAGCATCCAAACTATTGGGATGCTGGGTTCTTCACATTAACTTACCAAACACTTACTGACAACTGGAAACAAATACCTTGTGGGCAGTATCCTCCAAGCACTGAACAACATGTGCTATTGTGAGAAATTTGGAAAGATCCAGCCAGCGGCCGACGAGGAACTTCAGGACACTGAGAGCAAAACTCTCATTTTCTAATCAAGTATTGAATAGCAAAATGAGATTCTTGACAATGATCAGTGAGAGGCCTAATTGAGTGCATTAGCATACATTAACATCTCATTATTAGTTCACCCTGCCTCATTTAGATGCAGTATCACATTTTCGTACTCCTAACATGAAAGTCAGAGTGGTAAACTGAGGACTCCACTTCATCACTTGTTCCAGCAACCCACCATCATGGACACCAGTCGCCAACATCTCAGGGCATAGTCCATGGACTGTGACCCCTGCAAACCCTATCCATTAAGGATGGCAGCAGACACATGCCAATCTCTTCACACCCTCAAGTCATATCTAGAATCTCTGCTCTGTGGAAGCAGGCCATTCAGCCCATCGAGTCCACACCAACCCTCCAGACCACATCCTCCCCAGACCCATCCTACCCTTGCATTTTCTATGGCTAACCCACCTAGTCTGCATATCCCTGGATACTATGGGCAACTCAGCATGGCCAATCCACTAATCTGCACATTTTGGACTGTGGGAGAAAACCTAGAGGAAATTCACGCAGACACGGGGAGAATATGCAAACTCCACACAGACAGTCACCTGAGGCTGGGATTGAACCCGGGTCCCTGGCGCTGTGAGGCAGCCATGCTAACACTGGGCCACTGTGCCATCCCAAGTTCTGCTCCACAGGGATAAGCACTCAGCTCAGGGACTGGACCAGGCTGCATCACAGGAATCCTGATTTCCTCTCTTGATGCTCACACCTGTTGTGCCTATTTGGATGCTTACAGCATCTTTGCCTTTTTGCATTTTGTCTCCTCAGTCAGAGCTTAAAGGCTCAGAATACTATGCCTTCGCTTTTAGCATGCACACGAAGCCAAGCGAGTTGTTGTAGTTGTCAGCAGTCATCAGTCAAAGGAGTGGACATGTTGCTGTACAGCACCATGCAATCTCACAACTGTATCATGTGATAAGTTAAAAAAAATCACACAATGCCAGGTTATAGTCCAACAGATTTAATTGGAAGCACACTAGCTTTCAGAGCGTCGCTCCTTCATCAGGTGGTTGTGGAGGACACAATTGTAAGACACAGAATTTATAGCAAAAATTTACAGTGTGATGTAACTGAATTTATACACTGAAAAATACCTTGATTGTTTGCTGAGTCCTTCATTTGTTCGAATACCATGATAGTTTTACTTCTTTCATATGTAAATCGCAAAACTTTTTTTTTAAAAGTTACATTCTCAGGTTAACTGTAACAATTGGTGTTAGCTAGACAATATGTTGAAAGTGTTAGCCCCCTGTGTTTTCTGTCTGTGCCATAATGTTTAGACTGATTCTAATCTAAAAAGTGAGATAACAGAGTCTTACATGAATTCATGCAGTTCCATGTGATAGTAATGTACGTGGCAAACACACTGCATGAGCAGCAAGCCAACAGCTACGTCTCAAAGTCTACGGATAACAGTCATCAGTCAAATTAATGGGGACAGCCTTCAGTCAGGGGGTTCTGGTTCAGTGAGTCAAGGGCATCATCCATAATCATTCCAGGGGCTTGGGGCATATATCTCTACAGTCCAAGAATAGGACACAATATCCACTGCAGGTCCCATGCAGCCAATTTGGAGAATCAGGAAAATTAACCGAGGGTCCATATATACAATAGTATGGGCTGTCTGTCAAAGTCAGTCAGGGAGTAGTCCATGGTCTGTCCTAGGGGTCAGCTCAATAAAAGTCAAGAGAGTTATGGGGTGACCACTGTGGTGGGGAAATTGGGGAAGTTAGTTTTGTGGATTGGAGGCAGCGAGCTGGGATGCAAATTGGACATTTATTGTGAAGGGAAAAACTCAACACAAAAGATGATAGCATACTGGAAGACATGGGATTACTGCAAAAGGACTGCTATTGATCTTCATGACAATCCTGGCGTTAATGGAGGTGCAGTGGAGCATGATGGTTAGCTTGGCTAACCTATAGGGACAAGGCTCAGGGATAATATTGCGGGGATGAAATCGTGATTTCAAATGATATGTTGTAACATTTGGAAGCTCAGTCCTGATAAGCACAACAGTGACTGCCATGAGAAATGAACATGAAATCATAGTAGTAGAGAAGACCCTGATTACCAACTTGAATCTGCAGCTCATTATGCCAAGCACGGTGCTTAGCTACTGATGTGAATCATAAATATGCACTCAAAATGGAAAATGGCTGTGACCATGCCAGGAGTGGGCAGTCAGGTTGTTAATTTCTGTCTGAATATGCGGGTTCTATTTCTGACTAACTTGAGGTTTTTAAATGGGCATTCAACAGGCACTTTCAAAATACAGAATAAAGTCATTAGCTATCACAGTCCCCTGCATGTGAAATGCATGCAGTACCCAACTGTGTGGGATACAAATCCTGGTCACAAGCAATCTTCATCATGACTTTGGTCATTGCAAGTTAATGATAGTGAGACAGACGTAATCATGGATGGCCTTAAACGTGCACTTGCAAAGTACAAAGGTACTATCCAATCTCTTTGGCTGCTCTAGAGCGTGCAACTGATTTCATCTCACCTTGAACTCTAAGTACTTGCCAAGATGTTCTTATATGGAATGCAGCCCTTGAAAAGTGATGTGGGGTGAGACACAATCTATCTGTTATCGTGTGCACTTATATTCCTCTGTCGCCTTTGCACGACATAGCTTATGTTGCAATCAGCAGAATCAGATCCCTATGGGAAAGTTAATTTGTAGGTCATTCCATGATCCTCATTGTCAGAATTCTCGATATCCCACAGCCTAGGGAGTGTGCAAATCCTGACCATGCTCATTAGAAAGAAGATAAGAAATAGGAGCAGGAATAGGTTATATGGCCCCTTAGGCCTGTCTTGCTGTCCAAAATAATAATGACTGATCTACCCCAGACCTCAATTCCCCTTTTGGACCACTCATCACAGCTCTCAACTCCTCGAAATTTGAAAAATCTATCCACATCCTTTTTGAAATGCCCTCCGTGATCTCAATTAAAATTCACATAACACCAGCTTACAGTCCAACAGGTTTATTTGGAAGTGCAAGTTTTCAGAGCACTGCTCCTTTCATCAGGTAACTAGTGGGGCAGGATCATAGGAACGTACTGCCACCAGTACTAGTATATCCTTTCTAAAATACAGGGACCAGAACTATACACACTGGTCCAAGAGGTCACAACTGAAGGTCCTGTCAAGCTGCGGAGGAGAAACGCAGAAACAGGTAGCCCAGAAACAGGTAGCCCAGAGTCCATTGTCCTTGAATCCATTAACGAGTGAGGCCCATTACCATTACAGACTGAGGATATTCTGGGACACTGTCACTGAACTATTCCAACTGCTGGAGCAGGACTACAACATGAAGGACTGAGTGGCCATCCTATTCCACTGGTCACCAAGGTGACAGCTGCATTCAACTTTATGAACTGGCTGGTTCCAAGCAGCCATTGAGACCTGTGTGGAGTCTGTATTGCCTCAACCCATAAATATCTTAAGGCAGTTAGTAATGCAGTTTGTGCCCGATCATACAGCTTCATTGCATTTCCCCAAGATGAGATCAGACTGCAGCCCAGGGAGTATGCCTTGTCAACTTGGCTCCCTTCCTCCAGATGCAAGACTTGATAGACTGTATACATTGCACTGAAATGACTATATCATAACACAGCTGAGTTCATCGATACAAGAGAGTTCAATTTCATCAATATGCAGGTCATCTTTGATAACTGGTACCACATCTCGTAACTTCACTACAGCTCCCCTAGCAATTGTCACGTAATTTTAAGCTTGAGAACTCTCATATTCCTGGTTCATTTCAAGGGCTGAAAGCATTACAAGAATGGTTTCTAAGAGCTATCCTTTGCGACCATTGCTGATGATTCCATTATGTGGGTGGCATGGTGGCACAGTGGTTAGCACTGCTACCTCACAGCGCCAGAGACCCGGGTTCAATTCCCGCCGTAGGCGACTGACTGTGTGGAGTTTGCACATTCTCCCCATGTCTGCGTGCGTTTCCTCCGGTTTCCTGCCATAGTCCAAAAATGTGCCGGTTAGGTGAATTGGCCATGCTAAATTGCCCATAGTGTTAGGTGAAGGGGTAAATGTAGGGGAATGGGTCTGGGTGGGCTGCGCTTCGGCGGGTCGGTGTGGACTTGTTGGGCTGAAGGACCTGTTTCCACACTGTAAGTCATCTAATTATAGAACTTCTGACTGAGGCAGAGTGTTGGTACAATGGGGCTATCAGGTCCGACAGTATCTGGGGACAGAAAATAGGGTTAATGTTTTTCAAGCTAATGTTCCAGAGATCCTTCTTCAGTTCATTCTTCTACCAGGCCCATCATGGAGCAAGCGATAGCTGTATTGAAAGTGAGGTCTGGATATTTGTATTGGTCCTGGGTGTCCTTATAATATATGCCAGGCAGAGTATGGTGCATAGTCCTCTCATAACGTGCACTGTATAAATGGAGCAGGTACCACAATGATGTGATGGCCTCTGAAGAGCTGGGAAGGTGGCAACATACTTTCTGAGGGGGAAGGTGAGGACAACAAGTAGGAGGAATATCATCATCACCATGATAGACCACTGCATTGTCAGACAGGATCTAATTGACACCTAGTTCCAATAGATATGAGCTGCATGCAGTGATCACTCATTGACTGTCAAGCTGTTGCTGCTCAAAGGCAAATTGTCCCTCTCTGATCCCAAAGGTAAAAGCAGCTTCTGTTTAGAGTCATAGAGTCGTAGAGAGGTACAGCATGAAAACAGACCCTTCAGTCCAACCCGTCCATGCCGACCAGATATCCCAACCCAATCTAGTCCCACCTGCCAGCACCCGGCCCATATCCCTCCAAACCCTTCCTATTCATATACCCATCCAAATGGCTCTTAAATGTTGCAATTGTACCAGCCTCCATCAATTCCTCTGGCAGCTCATTCCATACATGTACCACCCTCTGTGTGAAAAAGTTGCCCCGTAGGTCTCTTTTATATCTTTCCCCTCTCACCCTAAACCTATGCTCTCTAGTTCTGGACTCCCCGACCCCAAGGAAAAGACGTTGTCTATTTACCCTTACCATGCTCCTCATGATTTTATAAACCTCTATAAGGTCACCCCTCAGCCTCCGCCGCTCCAGGGAAAACAGCCCCAGCCTGTTCAGCCTCTCCCTATAGCTCAAATCCTCCAACCCTGGCAACATCCTTGTAAATCTTTTCTGAACCCTTTCAAGTTTGTTCATCTATTGTTCACTTTTGCTATTGCAGAATAGAAGTGAATGTTTTGAACTGTTTGAACATTCTCCTATATGAGATGGTCCCACTTTGACAATGAGAGGATGTTGGACTACATTAGGCATTGAGGAAAGTGTAGCACTCCTTTTAGACAGGGTTTGATTTGATTTGGTTTAATTTATTATTGTCACATACCGAGATACTTTGATTTGCATTATAATCAGACAAATTATACTTTACATAAGTACATCAGGATAATAGAATAGAGAATATGTAGAATGCAGGGAAGGTGCAGAGAAAGATCAACTCTAATATATGAGAAGCCCATTTAGAAGTCTGATAACAGCCGGGAAGAAGCTGTTCTTAAATCTGCTGGTTCATATTTTCAAAATTTTGTGTCATCTGCCCGATGGAAGAGAGTGGAAGAAAATATAACTGATGTGGGAGAGTCTTTGATTACATTGGCTGCTTTCCTGAGACAGTGGGAAGTATAGACAGAGTCAATGGAAGGAAGGCTGGTTTTCGTGATGGACTGGCCTGCGTTCACAACTCTCTGTCATTTCTTGGACAAACTAATTGCAATACCAAGTTGTAATGCATCTGGATAGGGTGCTTTCTATGATGTATCTCTCAAAATTAGTAACAGTCATTGTGGACATGCTGGATTTCCTTAACCGACTGAGGAAGGAGAGGCATTGGTATGCTTTCTTGACTGTAGTGTTGATGTGGATGGACCAGGACAGATCGTTGGTGATATTTTCTCCAAGGAACTTGAAGCTCTCAACTATCTCCACCTCAGCATCTTTATTACAGACAGGGACACGTCTTCCACGCCACTTCCTGAAGTCAGTGACCAGCTTCTTAATTTTGCTGGCATTGAGGGACAGATTGTTGTCTTTATACCACTCCAATAAGCTGTCTATCTCTTTTCTGTACTCTGCCTCGTCACTGGTTGAGATCCAACCCACTGTGGTGGCGTCATCCGCAAACTTGTAAATGGAGTTTGAGCTGAGTTTGGTCACACAGTCATGAATGTTTAAGGAGTATGGTAGGGGGCTGAGTACACAGCCTTACGGGGCACCAGTGTTGAGGATTATTGTGGCGGAGGTATCATTGCCTATCCTTACTGATTGCAGTCTGTGGGTCAGAAGTCAGAGATCCAGTGCAAAGGGGGGAGCCGAGACCTTTAGGTCTCAGAGTTTAGAGGTGAGTTTGGTTGGAATTCTGTTGTTGAAGGTGGAGCTAAATTCAATAATTAGGTAGTTGCCCATGTTATCCAGATGTCCCAGGAAATGAGTGAAGAGCCAGGGAGATGGCATCTGCTGTGGACATTTTATGACAGAAGGCGAATTGTAGTGGATCAAGGCAATCTGGGAGGCTAGAATTAATGCGTGCCATTACTAACCTCTCAAAGCACTTTATAATGATGGATGTCAGAGCCACTGCATAGTGGTCCTTAAGACACATTGTCTGATTTTTCTTTGGCCTGGGATGATAGTTATCTTCTTAACATAGTTGGGAAACTCATACCATAGTAAGGAGAGGTTAAAGATGTCTATAAATACTCCTGGCAGCTGATCCACACATGATCTGAGTACACGGTCGGGAACTCTTTCCAGGCCAGTTCCTTTCCGTGGGCTCCCCCTCAAGAAGGCTGATCTGACACCAGCAGCAGTGACCGTGGTGACAGATGCTCCCAAGGCTAATGGGGCAGGTGATTTAATTTCATTGACTTTCTGTTCAAATTGAGCATACAATGCATGAGCTCATCAGGAGGGATGCATTGTGGTCAGTGATTTTACTCAGCTTTGTAGTCTGTTGCATCAAGTAAGCCCTACCACAATTGATGTGTGCTTGTGCAGTTAGTCTGTGACTCAAGTCTGTTATTGTCTGTTGTAACCCCTCTTTGGTTTGTGAAGATTGCACCTGGATTCCCTCGATAGGTCAGGGTCACCCAACTTGAATGCCTCCAACCTGAATTTCAGTAGGAAGTGGATCTTTCAGTTCATCCTCCATGTGGCCTGGTTGGGAAGCACTTGGATTAACTTCTTGGGCAGGCAGCCCTCTCTACACTTTTTGATAAAAAGTCTGTGATGGTAGTTTAGGTTGGCTGCTGAGTTCTTGAATATGGACCAGTTCACCGACTCCAAGTTGTCACATACATTGCAAGATGGGATGAGGTTGAGGGCGGGTAAACTGCGTAACTTGGTTCTTAAATAGGAGTAGATGTATGAATGTGTACCTATACGTGCAAAGAAATGTCAGGCACGTCACCTATTCCCCTGTTTTTTGTTTCCTTTCCACAATACACACAATGAAGGGCAGCTCCAGACTGACAGCACTTGAACTGGTTGCATGGCTGGGCTTTCAGGATGGCACCAATGCCAAGAATTTCGGCAGGCCTCTGTAGTGAGTGGGAGAATACTGTGAGCCATAAGGACATGCTATATAAGTAATGAGGTAGTTTGGGAAGATGGCGTGGGAAATCTCACTTGGCCTGGCAGAGAGAAACCCTCGGTGAAACATATCAAAATTGACTCTTAGCTGATTTCCTGTAAAGTTTAGCTCTGTGTTCTTTTTAGTGAAAACTCACAGTATACAAGTTACAGGACAGTGCCGCATAGACATTTACAAGGAAACCATCACAACTGTAACAGCTATGTCGCATGGTATTTTACATTGCTTCCTACAGTGATGATGCATATTTTTCTTTTAACGTTCCATTAAAGCAATGGATAATACTATTTCCACCTGGCTCGTAAGATAAATAACTTTCAATTTCAAGAACATCTGCAAAAATGGGAATGGAAATAACATTTCAATACTGAAATACAACCTGTCACACTTCAGGCACACTCCTGTAAAGTGCACTGGAATGTTTCCTATGTTAAAGTTGTTATATTAAAAATAGTTATTGTTATTGGCACTTTAAGGGTTTTCATAAAATGAATAAAACAATGGTAACTACCTGGAAAATAACACTTTTTATGCAGGGTCTGTAGATTCGAAATCTCAGGGTCCAAGAAAGTGCTAAAAAATTGATTTGACATATCCATTTCCATTGAAATGGTTGGTTTTGCTCCATGTTAGCACTGTTGCCTCTGAATTAATTAATCAGAAGAGTAAGCTCTACTCCAAGGTTTAAGAGAACAATCAACATTTATTGTGACATTTATGTGTCATATTGAAGGAATATTGTCCTGTTCCAGCTTTTGTGGACAGTCAAGCCTCTGTTGGCCCTTTCTGGTAGACACATCCACATGCTGTTATACAAAGAGCAGGTCAATTTATCTAGTGTCTTGGTCAATATGAATGTCTTCTCTAACATTAACAAAATTGATTATCACAGTATTCACCTACTTATTGTGTGCAAATTGGCTGCTGTATTTCCATTGGAATAGCAACTCGACCTTAAAAGTACCTAATTTGCTGTAAAATACTTTTGAGTCATTGTAAAAGTCACAGTCCAAATGCTTTATTTGTCATTAAAAGGGATGTAAACAATTTTGTTAATGTCATTCTCAACACATTATACATAATTTTAATTAGAGACATCTCAGGTACAGGTACTTTTAATTAATCTATTGAGATACACGACTGAAGTAGGTGAGACTCAAACTGAAACCTTCTGGCCCAGAGTTACGGACATTAAAATTGTATCACGAGAGATTGTCTCATTACCTCATATACTCGCTCCACCACAATGAGGAAATAGATAATAAAGTTACAATGACCTTGATTTGTTTACCAAGAACAACTCCACCTTGATAATTGAAGGCAAGCTAATAGGTCACTTCCCATCACTAGGGAGAGAGCTTTGTTTTGTTTATATATCTGGAAGGCCATCTATCTTACATTTGCATGTGTGGTTAGTTTTCTCGAAAGTAGGACAACTAATGCTTTGAAACTGTAACTGATATTATTCTCTCTCACCCTGGTGAGTCCCCATTGGGGTCCCTTAACTCCAAGGGATGCAGACGTTAACCGATATGATGTTAACTGACTAGGTCATTTAGCACCAGATCTAGATTATCCACAAAGTGGATTCGGTCCTGTACTGTTTTGACAAAAAAACCCAGCCCTTCTCTCAATCTTTTCATGATCTTCAAGATATCAGATTTCTTCTCTGAAAGAAATGGGTGAGGGTTTCCTGCCAGACTACCTGAAGACTTGCTGGGTGAGATCATCCCCACTGATCATGGCTTCCTTGCAACCATTTGACACTTCAACGAACTCAAATTAGCTGAAGCTGAAACTTTGGTCTTTTAATGAGAAACTTGACCCACTTCAGAGATCGGCTACACAATTCGATTCACCAACAACATTGTTGTCCAAACAAGGAGGAGTCAGAATGCAGACAGGAAGAAGTACAGTGGAGGTTTTCTGGGGGGAAGCCTTGTTTTGGGAGAAAGGAGGAGTGAAGAGGAGGATTTGTGCCACAGGGTGGAGAGAATGTCCAAGAATATGGGCAAAAATGTGAGATGCTGTTTGCCATCCTGCCCAAGGCCAGAACATGCAAACCTTCCAAGCATCTCCTCCTAAACCCTTAACTCATCCCATCGGCCTCAACATTGAGGTTGGGTGGGAAGCAGTCCTTAGGTAGCCTTCAGACTCAATTGCATGGGTCCATGAAAATCTGCCTGGCCCCAGGTTTCCCCATCTGAAAGATGCAAAATGGAGGTGAATCAGAAAAAAATTCTACTGTGTTTCTATTGTCAGAGAGCGAACAAAGAGTTCAGGCATTAGAAGCTTCGGGACTTTGGTGGGGGCTGCTGGTCTTTAGGTTCTCTCAACCTTCAGACTGAGAGAGGACTGGCATCCAGTGAATCAGAGATACATCAGGGAAGAATAACATTTTTTATGAAGGTTCGAAGCATGGTATAAATGATAAATTGGCTAATTTAGAGCAATGCGCCATGAGGAAAAGGTAGAATGGATATGAATATGGAAGATGATAAAAAGGGTACAACCAGTAGTAGTCCATATAGGAGTAAGTATATTAGAAGAGATAATAGTGACATCCTACACATGAGAGTCATCATAAACTTCCAATAAAGTGCATATGCATCAATGTTCTCTCAAATTTTGGATATGGGAAAGGCATGGCAGAGTTTACGAAGAAAACTGTCAATGTGAATGATTAGCTGACCATTCTACTGTGAAGGAATCCAGAGGCCTTTTACAAGTGGTCCTTCATCCTGTCCAGTCCCAAGATACCCACCTGCATTCCTGTGTTCTGGCCACTTATTGGACAGCAGACCCATCTCCTGTCTAATTAAAGGACCATCTGTGATTTTGGTACCTCAAGATTTGACGTTTCCCAAATACAACTGGTTGGTGTTCCACATGTTCTTCTTTGTAAACCTAGGGTCATTCAAGACTCTGCTGTCCACCTTCTAATTCTTGTCAAGTTCCCTGTTCTCCTGTGTTTGTTGACCTACACTGATTACTTGGTTAAGCAATATCTTGACTTTAAAGTTTTCAGCCTTGTCTTCTACTCCTGAGTTGACTTCACATCATCCTGTCTTTATCATCTCTACCAGCCTTACAGCCCTTAGATATTGTGCCCCTTTAATTCTGGCCTATTGAGCATCTCTAACTTTAAGCACACCACCAGTGTGCTTAAAGTTAGAGATGCTCAATAGGCCAGCTGTACCTTCAGTTGTTAAGTCTCTATGCCATGGTATTCCCTTCCTAAACCTCTTTGCCTCACTTCCTACCTTTCCTCCTTTAGGGCTCTCAGTAAAATCTATCACTACGACCCAGCTTTTCATGATCTCTAATAATATCTTTCTGAATGCTTTGAGATCAAAATTCCTTTGAAATATCTTGGAATATTTTACCACATTAAATGTGTTGATTTGTCTCAGTCGTATACCATGCTATTGTTCTGCTGTTCTAACCAGGCAATGACAGGGCATATGCTCATTTTCATGACTCCTCACTTAGCAACTAACTTAGCTCAGCCAGGTTTTGAAAGCTGAAACAAGGCTCTTTGCCTGGAGATCAAATGATTGTTCTGACAATGAGTTACAAAATTGCCTTTGCATTATTATCACACATTTACATCTGCATGGAGTATTCCTTCAATCGTCTTGGCTTTGGTACAGTGTGCGTATACTCTGTAGATTGAAGAGTGGGGTTTGCGGCAGCTTTATGTACAATTTGATGGCAGGTGAGGAGAGTTAAAATGCGTTTCCTCTTTTTCCACTCCTTGTTTGACTGCATCAAGAATATACACTTGCTAACTCAGTGACCGTTTAAGTACTGTGCATGCAAAAGACACGAGACAGGTTTTCTTGTTAAGAGAATGGTGTTTATTGTATTTTACACCTGATAAAAGTAATAAAAACATCCCAACTTTCTCATATGCATATATTCAAGGATACACACATATACACACACACACAAATTTTAAAGTTGAATAAAAGCCAATGATGTACAGATGTAATAGCTGGAAGAATTGGATGCTTCAGCCTCTGAGATTCTGTGTTGAGACAATTTAAAGATGTTGATGGATGATTTATCTTTCCTTTGGAGCAGCAGCTTATTTGGTTGATCTTAAACAATGCCGGCAGTATATGGATGACCAGTAACTGGCAGGATTCAAGCTTCAGACAAGAAAGATAAAGAGAGTACCCATTCAGTATCCTGTTTCCCCATGTTCTGTAGCCTGGAGGAAAACAGTTCCTTAAAACACAAATGATGGCTAGCTGGCTTATCACATGATTGCCTCTCACCAACTGACCAGCTACAAATAAATGGTCATCTTAAGTTGATTCCAGGTCCATAGTTCAGATATAATTTGACTATGGTTGGATGAGTTACTCTCTCAGCCAGAACTCATAGTCCAAAGTGATTGTTTCACGCCAGGTTGAATGTGCTGTTTATCTGGATATTTTGTAAGTGAGTTAAGGCTGCTTACATTTCTCTAAGGCGACTGCTTCTGATGGGTTCTGGTGACTTTCTAGTTTTGCCATAATGGCTTTGTAATGTGCAAGGTCCTTGTCACTATGTCAATGTCCAGCAATTTTGCAAGCTGCTGTTTTAAGTCACTGAAATTAAGTTGTTCGGTCTTTAAAACTCACCCAGTGTTTTCAGCCCAAAAAATACATAGAATAATTTTTGATCTGGAGTATGCTTTAGTAACAAGAATATGCATGCCTGGTCTTATAGGATGCCAGAAGACTTTTCTATCCTGTGGTCGGAATGACCAACGGACAACACTGTCAATTCGAGGCAGCTGTTCTACATTTGTCATCAGAGCTGGGACTGCCTCCAACAACCACATTGTAAAGTAAATACAACACAAGGCACCATCTAAAGCCTATATTAATGGTGTAATGAACAGAATCATAAAACAGTTACCTGTTGTCTGCTTCAGTGATTTGAAAAATGAGAAGGAAAAGAAAATAATTCACAAAATGAAAAGATGATATTTTCAAAGTTGTACTTCATTTTCTTTATATTTTAGAGCTCTCTTTTCAAAGTCATTCCCTTCATTTCCTGCCTAGGAATAAATTGACACAATTAATAACAAGTCTGCCTGCACAGCCGTGAACCAGACTGACTGGAGTTTGCTCTCAGGATCTCAGACACTGCAGAGTTTCCATTCCAACTCACTTTGTTGTCAAAAAGCACAAAGTGAAAGTGGGGAAAGATACCTCAGGGAGTACGTTCACTGGGCTACTCCTAGCTGTTTCTTTGGAAAGACATTAGCAAAAATAAAACAGCTGCAATTATTGCTCAGCCTGAAGACATCAAGCAAGCAGGAAATAACTACATGTTTAGTCGAGAATGTCTCCACTCATGATTGTTTCATTGACATTTTTAAACATTCTTCCAACACACACAGGACAATCACGTAATGAGGGTGTTTACTTCAACATTACTTTCTGTTCCACTGCATGGACAAGTACCTGAAAACAATTCACTTTAAAGTGTTTTGATTCTTACCTTTTCTCAGTGAGCTGACTTCAGTGACTTTAACCTCACACCTTCAATCTGAACTGACGTGGCACGGATTGTTTAAGCTCTTTGAGAATGTAACTTTAAAAAAGGTTCTGGGATTTACATATGAAAGAATTGAAACCAACATGGTCGTTCTAAAAGATGAGAGACTTAACAAACAATCCAGGTCTTTTTCAATATATCATTTGAGTTGCATCACACTGTAAACTCCTACTATAAATTCTGCGTCTTATGATCTTGTACTCCACAACCACCTGATGAAGGATTGGCGCTCTGAAAGCTAGTGCTTCCAAATAGACCTGTTGGACAAAAACATGGTGTTGTGTGATTTTTAACTTTGATCTCAGTTGGGCAGTGACAAGATGCAATCATGGACATTAGGATTATACAGGGAAAAACTGCTTAATGTGACCATATTTTGAGGAGTTTTAGCACTGAAAGGGGTGGGGTGGGGTGCAAACAGAGACACTGAGGTTGCAAATATCCATTCTACCAGCTGACAGGCTGGCATGCTTGTTTGCTGACACCTTGCCACCTCCTGACCATTTTCCTGACGATGGCGCAATGGGGCAGCAGAGCAGCAGGTAACCAATTGATTTTGGCAGGTTTATTGTAAAGTAAATACAACACAAGGCACCATGTAGGAGGCTGACGAGGGGTATCAGAGAACAGCACAACTGATTTCAGACAGCTCTCAATGGTAGCCCAGTATCCAGCAGTCCAGACAGGCTTCCACGTGGGGGACAAGCTTGGTGGCTAGCCATCAATTTACCAACACAAGGAAAATCACAGGCAGTTGACTGTTTCCCACACTTTGCAAGCTTTGACCTCTATTTGACTGTGAATTCAGGGTCCTGAAGCCTGCAAGGAAAAATCTACCCAGGTCCTATTATTGTTGCCCAGACTGAAAATGTACGGGAATTTGTTCTAGTCAGGGAGTACAGGGGAGGAGACAAGATGTGGCTTGTTTCTGTGTTTCTCTACGGTCAAAGAAGCCCATCAGTTCTCAATTTCTTGTCTGATTGAAGGCCCTTGCCATGATTCTGGTATTTCAAGATTTGATGTTTCCAAAATACAACTGGTTGGTGTTCCACATGTTATTCTTTGTAAAATCAGGGTCATTTAAATCTCTGCTATCTACTTTCTAATTCCTGTCAAGTTCCCCACTCTCCTGAGTTTGTTGACTTACACTGATTACTTGGCTAAGCAATATCTTGACTTTAAGATTTTCAGCTGAAAGTGTGTTGCTGGAAAAGCGCAGCAGGTCAGACAGCATCCAAGGAGCAGGAGAATCGACGTTTCGGGCATGAGCCCTTCTTCAGGATTCCTGAAGCAACACATTTTCAGCTCTGATCTCCAGCATCTGCAGTCCTCACTTTCTCCTTTAAGATTTTCAGCCATGTCTTCTAATCTCAACTTGATTTCACTCCACCCTGACTTTATAATCTCCTCCAGCCTTACAGACTTCAGATATTGTGCCTCTCTGTTCTCAATTTCATGATTCAAGTTAGAATAATGGCCATTTGGGCTGGGTACAGGATGTCATTTATGACACGATATGTCAGTAAGGTTCACCACTTTACAAACAAGAGGAAGGAAGGGGAAGAAAAACGTCAAGAATATGTGGCATTTACATGTGGTAAAACAGTCACCATTAGCGAATAAAATATCTTATGGCCATTAAGCAAAGGCAATTACAGCAATCTATTTGAACTGAGATGTATTTGGATACTCATTGAGCATAATTGTGGTTGTTCACTTCTGTCATGTTTGTGAAAACATCAATGCATACTCAGAAATGACACACGACTGCCAGATTTCTTATTCATCCCACAAAACCATCTATTATCAGCAATTAAAAACACATTACTGGTAGGAGCAACACTTCCAGCAAAAAGAAGGTGGGGTAAATCCAAAACATCTGTGCTTCCTCCCCACAGACACAGATATACGCATGCCCTGGTGGTAAATGTTTAAATATTTTGGCATGATTGGGATTTGCCCAGAGAAAGTTATGCAGATTCATACCAGAAGAAGAATCCCTCTGTAAATATTACAACATCATCATGGATTCACAGTAAACGCAAATGAACCAAGCTTTCTGTATTGGAATTTACACTGGAACTGTTAATATTTAGACTTTCTGATGAATTATTAGCTTTTATTATATGACTGCTGTACTTTATGTTTTTCCTCTAAGATCATCATGCACCCTTTTCCAACTGGGATCATGAGAGAAAGTGCACAGTGAACTATTTGAGAATGGGATATAAATGTTATTCTACAGCTATCCAGTCAGTGTCGTGACAAAAAGGAAGTATCCACAAAATTCCTGCCTTGCATATTGACACTCTGCTTGTGCCATTAAAAATCTTTAGAAAGGTAAGTCTGCATTTGTGGAATACTATTGAGAGTTTTGGACATCTCAAAGTACTCTACAATCTCAGCTGTATTTCTGATGTGCAGTCACTGTTGTAATGCAGAAAGCACAGCAGCTAATTTGCGCAAGGTTAACTCCCACATAGAGAAATTTGATAATGTTGATTGAAAAATATTAGTCAGGACACCAGGGATAACTCCCCTGCTCTTGGTCAAGATATTGGACCTTCCATATATCAATCTGAGCAGGCAGGATGGGCTGGAGCACACCATTTGAAATACAGTACCTGCGGTGATGAAAGGAGTCACTCCGTGTTGCATTTGGGTGTCAGCACAGAGTTTGCACTTAAGCTACTTGTAATTTTTACACCTTGAACCATGCCTTTGGTTTGTTCGGATATGCTGCTGTACTGAACCAAACAGTGTTTGTGACTATGCATGTATATATAAAGATATTTTTTACGAATAAAGTATATTTTGAATTTTTTTTTAAATGTCTGCCTTCTACAATAAACCTTCTGCCAAAATCAATTGGTTACTTGCTGCTCTGCTGCCCCATTGGCCCATCCTCAGAAAAATGATCAGGAGGTGGGAAGATGCCAGCGAACATGCATACCAGCCTGCCAGCTGATAGCATGGAAATTTGCCAATTTCCATTTGCACATACCTTCCCAGGAAGATCAGTACATCTGCTGCCAGCACATGGGGTTGTACATATGGATGATGGATGCAGGTCGCACAAATAACAAGGGACTCTCACTTGCTTTCTCCTTGTATATGTTTGGGAGGTACTCACATTGCTTCGTGCTTTGAAAGGTCACGTCAAAGTACCCACTGCTGGGGAAATCATACCCACCACCTTCTTAATTTCGGAGATGGTAAAGTTGCCTCCTCACAGCAGGCTGGAGGAATGGCACTGATTTGCCCCCAACCAAATCAAAAGCCCATAGGCCCACAAGCTCAACTATTTCCTGTAGCTGCTGGGGTGCAGTAAGTCTACTTTGGGGGTGACCAGGTAAGCCATAGTGGAGTAGTTGGAACATTCCTTATCACCTGTTCTTCATAGAGAAATTTACAAGGAAAAAGACCTTTGACCACAAGTCTATCAGGCAGTGGTCAGCATGCAGCATCCTTGAGACCCTGTGGGAAATGGAGAGGGTGGACTCTGTCAGGTTCTTCCCCGAGCAGGCTGTCAAAGTCATTTGGCAGAATGCCTCATCACCAGATCTTTCCAACAAGCACCAAGACATTGCTTGATTGGTGGTGAGATGGGCACTACCTGTGAGATCCTTCATATACATCTGGACTCTCTGCAACAGTGCATGCTGCCATCTCATAGGCTGTGGGGTGGAGAGAATGTCACACGTCTCTTGCTGAGAGTCTCTTTGCAAAGGAAGTCTGGAGAAAGATGTAGTGGTTTTTGTTGGGGTTCATTCCGAGTAGCTCCGTGATGCAGGACTCTGTGCTCTGCAGTCTGCTCCCCAAGTGGCACACCGAGACAAACATAAGCTGTGCCTTGAAGGCTATCAACTGAGTGAAAGACACTCTATGGTCTGCCCAAATTATGATGGTCTTCCAGAGCAAGGAGTGGACCTTGACCGAGAGTTGTAGACTGGCATATTCCAAGGTCCAGAACTACGTGCTGAGGCACATACTAAAGTTTGGGACAGCTGCCACCAAGATACATGAGGGAAAGACAATCATTTAGGTCTTTCTGCTGAAGTAAAAGGGGGGTCGTTCAATTATCAGACCCTCCTCGTATCTCAGATACATAAATATAGTTTTGTATAAGTAAGAAATGGCTTGAATTTGTTTGTTTTACATATGTGTACAGTTTCAAACTGCTCTAGTGACTATGTGTGAATATAAAGACTTTTGAAATTAAAGAAATGTTTAAAGCAGTTGACTGAACCATTGCTGACATCTTCCAGTCCTTGTGTCCAAACTAAAGTGTGTAGGACACATACAGTCAGTCAGCCTTGGGAACTAGCCAGTTCAATTTGTTTCTCTATTTCTAGCTTGTTGCTTGTCCTCTTTCAAATGCATTATTCTCCAAGCTTAACCACAACTGTACATCATACTGTTTCTTTACTCTTAGGTGAACCCTAAAGTAAAATAATACGATCTGATCCAACCTTTTAATTCATTTTTGAGAGGTGGGGATTGCTGGGGTTAGGTTAGCGTTGCTTACCCAACACTAATTGCCCTTGGGTGGGTGGGGGTGAGCTGCCATCCTGAATATCCACAGTCTTTGAGATTTAGGTAGACCCACAGTGCTATTAGGAAGGGAATCCAGGATTTTGACCCAGTGACACTGAAGGAGATTCAATATAGTTCCAAGAGAGGATGATTTGGAGGAGAACCTGTAGATGGTGGTGTTCCAAAGTATTTGTTGCCCTTGTCCTTCTGGATGGTCAAGTTCATGGGTACTGTTGAAGAACCAATGGTGAGTTGTGGCAATGTATCTTGTAATTGACACACACTGCTGCCAATGTGCATCAATGGTAAAAGGATGTTGCAAGTGCGCTGCTTTGTTCGAGATGGTATAAGCTTTTTGCATGGTGCTGGAATAGCACTTATCCAGGAAAATGGAGAATATTCTCTCTCACACCTGGCTTGTGTCTTGTAGATGATGGACAGGAAGCACATGAGCTACTCACCACAGTCTTTGGTGCATACAAGTTAGTGGAGTCATTAATCTTGTAAGGTTGACTTTCCGTCTAATAGATCTCAAAATCCTTGTATGTTATGCTAAGTGGAAATAGATGAAAGAACACATTATAGGAAATTAACAGGAGGCATCAGCCATTGATAATGTTTATCCATATATCCTGCCTGATAGTAACAGTGAGGAACTATCTTCATCAACCCTGGGTCAGCAGAAATCCAGTTACTGAGCATTACCAATGTTGCAAGGATACCCATAGCCCAGCCACACCTTGATATTGGAACCATCACTAGCAGACAATGTAACCTGAGCACCCAACATTAAAAAACAGTCATTTGAAATATTTGTAAGTTTGCTTCTTGGGTGCTGTATTTAGAGGACTGTTTGGGGTTTGAATGTTGTGTTCAACAAATTGTCATACTATTGTAAATGAAAGATCATATGTATCATGTCTACTTCAAAGTATTCTTTTGCTAGTATTTGTAACATAAGGTCCTCCTGGTTCTTTTCAATCAAACGTTTGGATCATTAGGAGCAGAAATATGGCCTGAAGAACTAAGCATCAAGACAGAGTGAGTGACTGTCTATGTAGAGAACACAGACTGGACTGAATTTTCCCATATCTTGGCATACTGTCATTTCCATCAAGATTCATGGAGGAAAACTGTCCTCTCCCAAATAAGGTATTCGACTCTGCTAACCTGGTTAGAGGTTGCTATCCGGGATGGTGCACTCTCTGTCTAGAGAGATGCCCAGTAGTGTAGGAAGAAGGTCAATGATCTTCTCTGCTCTGCCAATATAAATGACACCATTTGCTGTGTGCCACCTCATGTTCACTCATTCTCAGTCTGTTGGTGACATGCACAGATCTTCACTCCATTACTCCTTAGACAGATCTGCCCTCTATTGCTCAGCACCAATGTCAAGGCAACAATAAGAGGTTGTCAGTAAGAGAATCTGAGCTCACTCTGAGTGCTCTTTCCTTACAAGGTGGTACAAGAAGGCATCAAGACAGGGCAGGAATAACACACAGGCCTCACACAGGTCTCCTCTCAGGACAGCCCAGAGCCACCAAGCCTTTCCCTTCCACCTTGCCTGCCACCATCAGCCCTTTGGGAGGTCAGGCTGAGGTGGCTACACTTACCTCTGGACAGGAAACACCCAGCCTTTCTGGCCCTCTGGACAAAATTGCCACTATGGGCCCCAGACCAAACCTCCAATGTCAACAGGCTCATCTGTAGGGCAGGATGTTTCCACCCCAGCAGCAGATCCCAGCACTGCTCTGAGACATGGTCAATGGGAAAAGAAGAAGATTTTCTGAGGGCACACAAGTGGTATGGATGCCACATCATGTAAATATATTGACATATTTGCAAATATATAGGGAAGGTGAGGACATCTTGATAACTACAAAGTCACTGGACTAGTTATTCAGGACTCCAGCAAGTTCTAGATTGTAGTAATATAGATCCACTGATTGTGAACAGGTGCCTGGCCATGACAAAGCCCATGGATTAATATCAGAGGGTGGCCTTGACTTATTGTGCTGGGACCCCCTATTGGAGGGTCTCTCCCTCGACTTGATAGAATGCTTATCACATTAAACTTTTAAGTATGGACAATTGCTTACAGAACATGAAATGTGCTTGCCGTGTTAGCTGCTGGCACATGGTGCAGATGTTAGATTGATCTAGCACTGTGCAATTCAACAACACATAAATCCCCTTGACTGATCATTGCTGGCAAACATGACATGCTGCCTCACAAAGCAATTGCAAGGACTGCAGTACTGTAAGGATATATGGTCTTGCTAAGAGGGAAAAGTGCCAAAAGGCAAGTTTAGGTAGGGATGCTATGAGCATCCAAGTAGGTGTTAAGTTTGTGAGTGTTAAGAGAATAGATGAGTAATCCTGAAATGGTTGAATTCATTAGTTGAGTGCCTGTCCCTGTGCACCAAGTATTCTTGTAGCAGTTTTACAATGACAAGTGCTGGCCATTCTGAAGTATAGCAGCACATATGCATACTGTCAGTGGATCAGAGTTATGTCAAGATAGTGTGGAGATTCTGTCATGTGCCGGATGTCAGCATCTGTGGATGTGGACATGGAATGGTCCTTGAGATATTGGTGGGAGCAACCAATCATCTGGAGTCTCCAAGTACCTGCCCAGACTTTCATGTTGGGAATTCTCAACATCAAGTTTCAATCAGGTGGGTGACAGAATTGGAACTTGTGTATTAATAGGGTGAGATGTGTGGTAATGAATAATAAACTCTATTAGTAAGCCTCTCACCACTCACAAACAGGAATCTTATCTTCATACATGGAACTTACATGGAAAAGGTGACTTCTTGTTCCCATTGTCGAGAAAGGGCTTCGATTGACTTCTCACATAATTCTCCAAAATTTCTCATCACATTGGTCAGGGTGTACCCAAGTATCCAAATAAAGATGAATCACTTAACCAAAATGAGAGTTAAGTGCTGCATCATCGTAGCAAAACATTCTTCTCTTGGTGTTTAAATCCATGTTGTTCACATCATATCATAAATGCTGTTTACATTTTAAGGTTGAACATGACTTCCTCTGCCTGAGGCATGCAGACTCAAAGTAGTTCCAAATTAATTGATGTCTATCAGCTCATTCCAGACAGCAGGCTTGTGTATAAGGCAGGATGATGTCATTACACTGACATTCACACTGACATACTGGCATGGTGTACTGTAAGTGGGGCTTCATGCAAATGAAAATAGGAATGGAAGGGTGTCTTGAGCCCTTTTCTTACACATTAATCTCTCGTGACTTAGCAGCTCACTACATCATTGATATAGTGAGCTGAAAAAGGTGCAACTACATGCAGGGGAGTCAATCAATGTCAGGAAGAGAAAAATAAACATGCATAATTTCACTACAGTGAAATTGTAAGGACTATCAAACTTGTGAGGAGATTCCTCAAATGTTATAACCAAAATAATTTTTGGAGCACTACATTTCATTATAGACTTCATAGAAGCTGTTATGTAAAGAAATGAAGTGTTCAAGTTCACCAAATATGCAACCATCATGTTTGATGGAGTAAGCTTGAGTATACTGAAGTATCAAATTCATGTTCATATTGTAATAGATCATTCCCACCCCACAGTTTATGGTATTTCAAGTTCCTTACTGACTGCTAATGAGAGATAAAAGGCAGATACTAGTGTCTTGCTCACAAATTAGGATTCCAGAATTCCCAAGTAACAGCCAGCAACAAAACAATGTAGTCAAAGTCTGGAAGCAAGTTCACTGTTGTCCTCTTGTTTGGGTTATGGTAATAACTTAAAAAAAAGGAAGTTAAATATTAAAATTACAACCACTTACTTTTCTGCCATCATATTCAGACACTCAGAATTAGCACTTAATCTTCTTATAATTGCGAGGTACATCAATCTGATTGTACTGTAGTATTTTGAAATTCAGTATTAGCCACCATTATGGGTAAATTAACATTCCATTCCCAAGTTTTTCATTCATGCCTTGAAAGTATATTCATTATCAGTACATTTCTGGCAGAACAGCAGTTCTTTGAAGAAAGGGAGGGGAAGATGTCACCATTCATCTAGTCACTGATTAAATATACATGATAACAATGGAATTTGCTGAAGAAACTGATCCACATGTAATGTAATCTAAGATTTTTTCTCAACATTTATCAGCATCCTAACATGCTGTGATACATTAGGCATGCAAGCTGATGAAGAAAAGAAAATTATTTTTAAACAATCAAACACGATGCAGAGAATCAGTTTTTCAGTGATCTCCTGTCATTTTGGCTAATAAGCACCAGGATAACAGAAATACTTGTTCATTTGTTCACATGCTTATCCCTTTCCCTCATACCTTATTATTTACTTAATCAGAATAATTTGATAAAGAAGTTGATTATTCACAGATCCTGTTATTTTTCTAAGGACTGAGGTATTTTTAATTTTCTGCAAACTGCTAATGTCTCCTTGAATCTGCAAAAGTTCCAAAATGACACTTTAGGCCAAACTTTAAAACAATATATGAAACAAGCCACAATTCACAGTATTATTCTCAGAAAGTTGCTTAATGCTGAAATAATGCTCACTGCTCACTATAATCCAGTGGTCTTTTGTTAACACTTGTCATCCATCTTCCACACTCACAAATTGCTTTTTATCTCAAAGGTACAACAAAAATGAATGCCATTTATGATGATGACGTAGCAGAGGAAGAATCCCTTTCAAAATTGAGGTCAAATATGAATAAAGTGAAAACTATTCAAATCTATATTCCCTAACACCAGCTCAATGACAGTTTAAAACTTAATTCAGCTTCTCATTGAAGTATGTTTATAGGTCATATTTTAACATTCCTGGCTGAATCAAATCAGATAAACTCGCAACTGTTGTGTTCAGATTCAGATGAATCTATTAGTTTGCAATTTTTCAAAAATTCTCAAACATTTGGCATGATAACAGATCACTGGGGAAATACCAATTTTTTAAACTCAAACATGTTTTATTTTTAAACAACCAAAATGACCATGGATGTGCATCCAGTGACTGAGAGAAAGTGAGGACTGCAGATGCTTGAGATCAGAGTCAAAAATGTGTGGTGCTGGAAAAGCACATTCAGGAAGCATCCAAGGAGGGGGGAGAAGGGGCTGAGAGATAATTAGGAATGTGAGGGTGGGGCTGGGGGGTAAGGTAGCTGAAAAAGCGATAGGTTGATGGAGATGGGGGGTTGATGGTGATAAGTCAGAGAGAAGGGTAGAGTGGATAGGTGGAAAGGAAGATGGACAGTTCAAGAGGACACTGAAAATGTGTTGCTGGAAAAGCGCAGCAGGTCAGGCAGCATCCAAGGAACAGGAGATTCAACGTTTTGGGCATAAGCCCTTCTTCCTGAAGGAAGCTGATGAAATTGACATTAATGCCATGTGGTTGGAGGGCCCCAAGGTGGAAAATAAGGCTTTCTTCTTCCAGTCACCAGATAGCTTGGATTTGACGGTTGTGGAGGCCCAGGACTTACATGTCCTTGGCGGAGTGGGAGGAGGAGTCAAAGTGGTTGGCCACAGGATGTTGGAGTTGTTTGGTGCATGCGTCCAGAGATGTTCTCTGAAACGTACCATGCATTGGTGTCCTATCTCCCCAGTGTAGAAGAGACCACATTGAGAGCAACGGACCCATAGATAAGGTGTTTGGATGTGCAGGAAAATCTCTGCCCAATTTGGAAGGATCCTTTGGGGCCTTGGATGGAGGTGAGGGGGGAGGTGTGAGTGTCTGGGGAGGAATTATGAAACATCACACGTGCAGGTGTCAGAGGTTTCAAAAGGAGAAATGGATGACAAACTGAACTGTAATCTCCTGTGACTTATCTCAGATTGTGAATACAATGGTAAAAATGGACAGCTGACAAGGTGAAAGACAACATAGAGTTGGGAGCTAAATGCAAGTTCAACCATGGTGTGTTTGTATAAATGACATCTTAGTGTGTGGACTACTGTGCTGTGAAGGTCTCATCCTTAAGAATATGCATTAAATAGCCCTGCACTACAGGTAAAGGAAGAGAAATTCTCATTCACACGCTGAGTGTTGCCAGCAAGCCACTGTTGAAAGAAGTAAGGACAGGAATTTCATTCAATTTGTAAAGAACCTCAAACAACTATTGAACTAACAATGTCAACACTACCATTCCTTCAGCATTGTTGGGTCAAAACCTTGGAATTCTTTCCCTAACAATATTGTGTGTCTGCTTAGAGGATACCTCCAGTATTTCAAGATGACAGTTCACCATTGAGGGTATCTATGGATGGTCACATCTTGGGAATGAATAATTTTTAAAAAGTCCAATGTTACAGTTGCAATGTTCCAAAATCTACTCTTTACAAATGACTTCGAGACTGATAGACATTTTTCGTAACATTTTTTGGACTCTTCATGTCCAATTTATGTATATATGCATTAATTCTTATTTACTCGCATGCTTAGTAGCTGATCAACTGACTCTTTTGTAAACACAAAATAGCAAGTTGAATTGGCTCTTCTTAAACATAAATTAATTTGGTTGAAAACTGTGCACATGCACAGCCAAGCAGGCCAGGGTGAAGTGAGGGGTAGAGGGGGTTGGGTGAGCGATTAGGAGAAGGACTCTTTGTTAATTAACTTTGTAGCAACCAACTGAGGGAGTGACAGAACAAATAAGTAGTTTAACAAAGAAGTTTATCTTTCCTTATCTGGAAACTTCTGGTATCCAGTCTCAAACCATAATAACTTGGTAAACCTTGCCTGCTGTCTCATTATAACACTTTATATTCTGTTCAAACTTATGCAAAGAAGAGGAAATATTTGGGATGTTCCTTGTGCACAAGAATTTTTCTACAATATATTTATGGACCATGGGTTAATTATAGGATATGTTCAAATATTCCAGAATACTGAAGAAACACTCAGTGATAATCCAATCTAAACCCTTACCATATTGTTTAAAAATCCAGTCTTGCACCCCAAGGAATGTGCTAATAATGGAGGACAGCAGCATGACACTTAAATATCATAGTAATCTATGCCAAGCAATGAAAATTGACATTTAGAATTCTTTACATAATAAGCTCCCACTCTCAATTAGATTTTCGGAGCAAATTCCAATGGAAAGTGCTGTGCAGTGTTGAGGAATAACAAAAACAAACTTCAATTACTTTCGTCCTCGAAATTTTCTCTCGTCCTATCATGAGGACATGTTTCAGGTTATAGTGAAGTTCGACAAGTGCCATTATCCTTAGTTATTCATCTCTGACCCTGAAACAATTCTGTCAGCAGGCAGTTTCTCCATGTTGAGAATCCCAGTCAACAACTTTTGCTTTTCCATATCAACATTATATTGGGTCATGGAGCATCAACGCTGATTGCATCATTCTCCTCTTCTGAAAACTGTGGTATTAAGGCATGGGAATATGCCCTTCCTACCATCTTGAGTGAGACCAGCTGAAACACGAGATCATGAACCTAAACTCACACCAGCTCTTACTCTTACTGTATGGTCATACAGGGTGCATGATATCATTTTAAGATTGAGGGAATTGTATTGTGCTTTAAGTATAGTCGTATCCCTGAATCAGGTAGACTTTAATAGGAAAACATTGCAGAATGAGGGCAAATGGATGCTTTGAAATTTACTTTTAGTAGCATGAGAACTTCTTCTCATAACAACTGAAAAACAATAAATTCAACAATGTGCAAAAGCCAGGTTGTAATTTTGGCTTCATTTAAAAATCTTCATAGTGCAACCTCTAATATGATACAAATATACTGCTGGTTGTGTCTGAAACATCCTACTATCGACAGGCTGCAATGCAAAATTAAGCAACATAATGGCATGTTGCAGATGTCCCCTTGTGCAACATATGGCTTGCAAAACTATTAGACACCTGAAAGAACTATAGTCTTTAATGGTACAGAGGTAACAGGACTGTACCTAATAGGTTTAGATATGAAACAATTATAGCACTTAACGTTTTAAGCACATAATTCAATTGTGAACATTTTGAACACACATAGGTCAGTACATTTATATTGTTAACCTTTCCTTGGTTGAAACATGCAGAGAATATAATATGTCGTTGAGACCTTACTTAGTAGAATAATAATTTTAATCTGCATGCTAATTTGATCAGTGCTTGTCAAGAAAATGTGCAGAGGGGACCAGGGAATGCTCTACCTGTCTAATTACAGTCTCTATCCCATGTGCTATTCCTTAGTTACGGCAAAAATACAACATGTGAGTACTCCTTAGAGGACCAGGATTTTAAGAAAATAAAGTAAAAACTGAATAACATTGTAAAGCCCACAATGTTTTAATTGAACAATGGAATTATTGGCAGAACCAGGTGCTCCTGCTCCACTGAACTCATCTCTACCTCGACACTGTCCTATCCCCCCTAGTCCAGGAACTCCCCACATACGTTCGAGACACCATCCACACCCTCCACCTCCTCTAAGACTTCCGTTTCCCCGGCCCCCAATGCCTCAACTTCACCATGGATATCCAATCCCTCTACACCTCCATCCGCCATGACCAGGGCCTCCAAGCCCTCTGATTTTTCCTCTCCAGACGTCCCCAACAGTACCCTTCCACTGACACTCTCATTCATTTGGCCGAACTGGTCCTCACCCTTGACAATTTCTCCTTTGAATCCTCCCACTTCCTCCAGACCAAAGGAGTAGCCATGGGCACACGTATGGGCCCCAGCTATGCCTGTCTTTTTTTTGGCTACGTAGAGCAGTTGATCTTCCGTAATTACACCGGCACCACTCCCCACCTCTTCCTCCGCTACATTGATGACTGCATTGGCGCCACCTTGTGCTCCCGTGAGGCGGTTGAGCAATTCATCAACTTCACCAACACATTCCACCCTGACCTTAAATTTACCTGGACCATTTCTGACACCTCCCTCCCCTTCCTGGACCTCTCCATCTCCATTAATGATAACCGACTTGACACTGACATTTTTTACAAACCCACCGACTCCCACAGCTACCTGGATTACACCTCTTCCCACCCTACCTCTTGCAAAAATGCCATCCCGTATTCCCAATTCCTCCGCCTCTGCCTGATCTG
>NC_057735.1:24323392-24336335 GCF_004010195.1 Chiloscyllium plagiosum
TGAGCCTACCATGGGGAACCTTATCAAATGCCTTGCTGAAGTCCATATACACCACATCCACTGCTCAACCCTCATCAACTTGTCTAGTACCATCCTCAAAGAATTCAATAAGATTTGTGAGGCATGACCTTCCCCTCACAAAGCTGTGCTGACTGCATTTAATCAAGCCATGCTCTTCCCGATGGTCATAAATCCTATCCCTCAGAATCCTTTCGAACACCTTGCAGACGACAGACATGAGACTGACTGGTCTGTAATTGCCGGGGATTTCCCTATTTCCTTTCTTGAAGAGAGGAATTACATTTGCCTCCCTCCAGTCCTTAGGTACGATTCCGGTGGAGAGCGAGGATGCAAAGATCTTCGCAAGCGACGAAGCAATCACATTTCTCGCTTCCCAAAGCAGCTGAGGACAAATCTGGTCTGACCCTGGCGACTTGTCAATCTTAATGTTCGTCAAATTTTTCAGCACATCAGCTTCCTCAATCTCTATTTGTTCCAGCATGCTTACCTGCTCCTCAATGGTTTCATTCACTACAAGGTCCTTTTCTTTCGTAAAGACAGAAGCAAAAAACTCATTTAGGGCTTTCCCTACCTCTTCAGACTCAATACACAAGTTCCCTATGCTACCCCTGATCGGCCCTACTCTTTCTTTGATCATTCTCTTATTCTTCACATACGTGTAAAATGCCTTTGGCTTCTCCCTAATCCTTCCTGCCAAGCCTTTTTCGTGCCCCCTCCTGGCTCTCCTCAGACCATTTTGAGCTCCTTCCTCACCTGCCTGTAATCCTCTAGAGCTGAGCAAGACCCTTGCTTCCTTCACCTTACGTAAGCTGCCTTCTTTCTTTGGACAAGAAGCTCCTCCGCTCTTGTCATCCAAGATTCCTTTATCTTACCCCTTCTTTCCTGTCTCAGAGGAACACATTTGTGCATCACTCGCAACAACTGTTCCTTAAACAGTCTCCACATGTCTATAGTGCCGTTTCCATGGAACAATTGCTCCCAGTCCATGCTTCCCAACTCATTTCTGATAGCATCATAGTTTCCTTTTCCCTGATTAATTATCCTTCCATTGTGCCTACTTCTCTCCTTCTCCATGGCTATGTAGAACGTGAGGCAGTTGTGGTCACTATCACCAAAATGCTCTCCCACCGCAAGATCTGACACCTGCCCCGGCTCATTGCTGAGCACCAAATCCAAAATGGTCTCTCCCCTCGTCGGCCTGTCAACGTACTGAGTTAGGAAGCTCTCCTGAACCATCTGCTCGAAGGAGGTTCCATTCAATATTGGGAAAGTTAAAGTCACCCATTACAACAACCCTACTACATTCACACTTTTCCAAAATCTGCTGACTTATGCTTTCTTCAATCTCCCTGCTGCTATTGGGGGGCTTATAGTAAACCTCTAATGAGGTGACTGCTCCCTTACTGTTCCTAATTTCCACCCATACTGACTCAGTAGGCAGACCCTCCTCGACAGTAGTAACTTCTGTAGCTGTGATACCCTCTCTGATTAGCAGTGCTACACCCCCTCCTCTTTCCCACCTCCCTATTCTTTTTAAATGTTCTAAACCCTGGAACATCCAGCAACCATTCCTGCCCCTGAGAAACCCACGTCTCTGTTATGGCCACAACATCATAGCACCAGGTACTGATCCATGCTCTAAGCTCATCACTTTTATTCCTGATACTCTTTGCATTAAAGCAAACACACTTTAACCGATCCCATCGTTCTTTCCCAGGAAATTCCTTCCCACTGGCTGCGCTACCTCTTGCTATTGCCTAATCTCCATCAACTCTCACCACTGGTATAAAGCTCAGGTTCCCACTCCCCTGCCATACTAGTTTAAACACTCCTGAACCACTCGAGCAAACCTTCCACCCAGGACATTGGTCCCCTTCCAGTTCAGGTGGAACCCGTCCTTCATGTACAGGTCCCACCTTACTCAGAAGGCATCCCAATTATCTACATATCTGAAGCCCTCCCTCCTACACCAGCTGCGCAGCCACGTATTAAGCTGCGCCCGCTCCCTGTTCCTCACCTCACTATCTCGTGGCACCGGTAGTAAACCCGAGAACACTACTCTGTTCGTCCTGCTCTGCAGCTTCCACCCTAACTCTCTGAAATCACTTTTTATGTCCTCGATCCTTTTCCTGGCTATATCATTGGTGCCAATATGTAACACGATTTCTGGCTGTTCGCCCTCCCCTATCAGAACCTTATACACCCGATCGGAGACGTCCCTGAACCTGGCACCAGGGAGGCAACATACCTTCCGGTATCTCAATCCTGACCACAAAATCTCCTGACAATTCTCCTAACCATCGAGCCTCCTACCACTAGTGCTTTTCTATTCTGCCCCCTTCCCTTCTGGGCCACAGTGTCAGGCTCAGTGCCAGAGAACTGACCACTACTGCTTTCCTCTGGTAGGTCATCCCACCCAGCAGTATCCAAAAAGATATACTTATTGCTGAGGGGAATGTCCACAGGGGATCTCTGCACTGTCTGTCGGTCCCCTTTCCTCCCCCTGACTGTAACCCATCTATCCTTATCCTGAGCCTCAGGAGTGACCAACTGTCGGTAACTCCTCTCAATTACCCCCTCAGCCTCCCGAATGATCCGCAGTTCATCCAGCTCCAGCTCCAATTCCCTAACATGGTTTTCAAGGAGCTGGAGTTGGGTGCACTTCCCACAGATGTAGCCAGCGGAGACATATGTCATGTCTCTCACCTGCCACATTCTGCAGGAGGAGCAAGCAACTGCCCTAGCATCCATACCCCACTTATCTGAACGCCCACACAATACTAAACAAAAAAGCTTAATTCAATTGCTATAAAATCAACTTATATTCAATAAAGGAAGTTTAGAAATGAACCGTACCTTATTAACTTGGTTAGAGGAGGAGGGCGGGTGGGAGACATGACAGTTGTAGTGCCTCGGATTTAGCCGCCTTGCTAATATATATAGTCACTTACTTTCCTTTAACAATTGTAAATGAAAAACAATACCATGAAGAACAAACACAATTTTAGCATGTTCCACCAAGTTTCACAGAAATATTTCATTGCAGAATTTCTATAAAATATTCACTTTTTGCAACAGTTATTTATTGGTACATATGAAAATGTTGCTACAATTTAAGTTGCAAATATTGCCTGAGTGCTTATATTGGATTATACCAGTGAAGTCTACAGGATAGAAGGAGGACATTTGGATCATTGTATTTATTTTTTTGCTGGATGAATTCAAATCAAATCTAATTGCTTTTCACATTTCCCTTAGCTCTGCTTCAAATGTTTACCTACACTTCATTGAAAAGGTGCTATGATTTCTAATCCAACATGGATTCCCATGTCATTTACATTCTAAGTTCTACGCAAAGAAATTCTTCTGATCTTTCACTTTTTTTAAGTGATAAAGTTAAATTGTTGACATCTTGTCACTGATTCCTCAAAGGAAACATTATTTTTCTATTCAATGTATTAATATCCATAATAATGTTTATATTCTTAACTAACTGGCCTCTGAGCTGCAATAGAATTAATCCCAAGATCTAAAATTTCTCCACAAAATTTTATCTTCTGATCCTTTTAATTTACATCTATTTAATTTATGACCATTGTATTCATTCTGTAGATGAGTGCCCAACATGGTATACTATGAGCTAACTATGTCTTGTACAAATTTAGCAGATCTACTTTGCTCATGGATACAAATGCATAATAAGGTTTTGCTGAAAGCCTGGACTTCCATACATCTTTTGAAACAGCTGTGCCCAAGGGGGAAAAATGATTAATTGACAACTTTTTCTATGTAATCTATCTAGTCAGTTGCAAAACCTTTAGTCATGTAAGAAGGAGGTTTCAGGTGTTTGCAGTTTCTCGTACTGATATGTTAAAATAGTCTCTTTACAGGTCTGTAATAAAAATAATTTTTCTGAAGGAAGTGGAAAGTTATGAATGAAAGGTTAGTTCTTTAAAACTTTTTCAAAGACATTACTGGAAAAGCACAGAAGGTCAGGCAACATCCAAGGAGCAGGAAAATCGATGTTTCGGGCAGAAGCCCTGTTACTATTGGGTTCAGTGGGTCTGTTTAGAATGTACACTGAGTGAATGGGCATAGAGGTGCCATAGGTTTACATAGACAAAATGAGGGGTCATAGCAGGGGGGGGATGGAGAGGGATAGATGGGCAAGGAGGACATTGCTAAGACATTTCAACTTTACTTTTCAAAGGTTTCCCTCAAACAGACGACAGTGTATGCCATCACTGAGGAGCACAGAACCATCAATTGTTGAAAATCTGATCAACTCCATGAAAATTGCAGAGGATTCAGGGAAGCCTTTACCTGCAATTGAGCTAGTCAGGTAGGAGTTCAGGGTGTGATCATACAAATTGCACCAGCCCGCACTTTTAAGCTACATGGGGGAAGGTTGCAGATCTGGTAATGGAGCTGGGAATCCTGGTTAAATTTTGAACATGAAACTCAATCCCACACAGAAGAATATGGGATTGGACCATATATTCAAGAGGTTTTCTTAAATCATCCAAAAGAAGCTGCGCACATAAAGTTGTTCCCATGGGTTTGACATAACATGTGTGAAATATAATTGATGACGATACAAAGTGACAAATCAATAATAGAAGCCAATATCTTTTGCCCATGAATTGGAAGGTTTTATTATTGAATCTTAATATTATTGGAGCAGATCTGTTTAAAACCCATGAATTTCATTAGTACTTAAGGAGTTGTAGAATTATACAGTAAAGGAGGCCATTCAACCCACTCTTTCTTGAAAGACTAATCCAATTATTCCAGGCCATTGCTGTTTCCCTACAGCCCAGCAACTGTTTCCACTTTGAGTTAGAAACTATAATTCAATCTGCTTCCACAACTCTTTCCAACAGCACTTTCCAGATCATAGCAACACTCTCAACTGCCTGGTTGGCAAATAGGTGTTCCATCTGACGAGAAGGGAAAACTGACATTTTGTTCATGCTGTTCAATTTGCTCTGCTGGTGACTAATTATGGAGCAGTATTAAGGCCTGCCAAATTTGCTGATCTAATTTTAGCAATCGGAGGGTGTAGCTAGACCAACAGGGAGAAAACATTTAATAAAATTCTAAATCTGATCATCAGCATTGGCTGAAGCTTAAATCTGTTAGCCAAAAACTAGCTGGCAGCACTGGTTCTACAATTGGCTTCAACAGCCCTGGAAGGGAAAAATAGTTCTCAGATTCCCATTCCGGATTGGAGCTCAAGATCACTGCGAGAAGAGCATGAGTAAATATCATTAGGGAAGCTTTTTTTCTACTCTGTGGAAGAATATTATGTGTAAGTGATTTATAATTCTGTTACACAAAATGCAAAGAGGAAAATTCTCTCCAGGTGAAGGCAAAAATAGAAGCAGAATACTGTGGATGTTGGAAATCTGAAATAAAAACAAGAAATGCAAGAGAAACTCAGTAGGTTGAGCAGAATCTGTGGAGAGTGAAAAAGAGTTAATGATTCAAGCTCAAAGATTCTTTTTTGGAACTGGTTGTGTTGAATAAGATGTAAAAAGTTAACTCTATATCTCTCTCCACAGGTGCTGCCAGATCTGCTAAGGATAGAAATGGGCTCAGCTGTGGTTATAGAGTTGGAAAATGTCGTGCTGGAAGAACACAGCTGGCCAGGCAGCATCTGGGGAGCAGGAGAATCGACATTTTGGGCATAAGCCCTTCGTCAGTCCTCACTTTCTCTCAGCTGTGGTTATATACCATGTGATAATCCACTGACCCTTCAATGGCAAGATTCAACATGAATAGTGACCACATGATTGAGGCAACAGACTGCACACTACGGCCAATGATCTGCATCCCAGTGAGCAGGCAGTGTCTATATGACAGGTGGCAATAGGGGAAAAGTTGTACTTAAAAGAATTAAAACATAAAAGACAGCAAAGTGGAATACAAGATTTGCAGCTAAGAATATCCCCAGATTTCATTGACAATTATCATGAGGAGTTGATGCCTCAAGTTATCCTGAAATTAAGGATTTATAGTTTTATGCAAAATTTAGTATTAGAGAAGGGTAATAGAGATAAAAGCCAAAAGCACTATGAATGCTGTAAATCAAAAATGGAAGTTGCTGGAAAAGCTCAGCAGGTCTGACAGCAGCTCTGAAGAAAACTCATTAACAATTTGGGTTCAGTGCCCCTTCCTAAGAACTGATGGTAGCTAGGAAAAGGTTGATTTATATACAGAAGATAGGGTGGGGGAGGGGTAAGGAGGAAATGACAGGTGAGCTAGAGCCCAAAGAGAGAGAAGAACAGTTGAACAGACAAAAGAGTGGATCATGATCTGGCTGGGAGAGTGAATGGTTGTTAATGGAGACTGTGGCTAACAATAGGTAGATTGTAATGGCAGTCTATATGATAGCTGAAAATGTGTTGCTGGAAAAGCGCAGCAGGTCAGGCAGCATCCAGAGAACAGGAGAATCGACGTTTCGGGCATAAGCCCTTCTTCAGGAATCCTGAAGAAGGGCTTAGGCCCGAAACGTCGATTCTCCTGTTCCCTGGATGCTGCCTGACCTGCTGCGTTTTTCCAGCAACACATTTTCAGCTCTGATCTCCAGCATCTGCAGATCTCACTTTCTCCTCCAGTCTATATGATAACAGGGCCTGATGTGTGGCATTAGGGGCTGGGACATGGGAGCATTCAGGCCATAAAATTATGGAAAGCAATATTGAGTCCAGAGGGCTGCAGGGTCTCCAAGTGGAAAATGAGAGAGCTGTTCTCCAGCTTGCACTGAGCTTCGCTGGAGCAATGCAGCAAGCCTGAGACAGAGACATTGGCCAGGGAACAGGGTGGCATGTTAAAGTGGCAAACACCTGGAAGCTCAGGGGACAGAATTTGTGGACAGAATTTAGGGGCTTTGTGAAGGGGTCACTCAGTCTAAAATTTGTTTCCCCAAATTTGTAGACCACACTGTGAGCAGTGAATGCAGTAGACTGGATTGCATGAAGTTTAGGTAAAGTGCTACTTCACCTAGAAGATATGTTTGGATCTTTGGATAGTGAGGAGGGAGGAGGTAAATGGTCAGGTGTTACACCTTTGGTGGTTGCAGGGAAAAGCGTTGTGGGACTGTGGGAGGTGTTGGGAGTGAAGGAAGGTGAGACCAGGGTGTCCCAGAGGGAGCAGTCCCTGCGGAAGGTGAACAAAGGAGTGGAGGGAAATATGTGTCTGGTGGTGGCATCTTGCTGAAGGTGACAGAAATGGTGGATGATGATCTTCTGGATGTGGATGCTGGTGAGATGATAGGTAAGAAAGGCTGAGGGGTGACCTGATAGAGGTTTATAAAATCATGAGGGGCATGGATAGGATAAATAGACAAGGTCTTTTCCCTGGGGTGGGGGAGGACAGAACTAGAGGGCACAGGTTTAGGATGAGAGGGGAAAGATATAAAAGCGTCCTAACGGGTAACTTCTTCATATAGAGGTTGGTGTGTGTGTGGAATGAGCTACCAGAGGAAGTGGTGGAGGCTGGTACAAATACAGCATTTAAAAGGCATCTGGATGAGTAAATGAATAGGAAGGGCTTAGAGGGATGTGGGCCAAGTGCTGGCAAAAGGGACTAGATTAGGTTAGGATATATAGTTGGCATGGACGAGTTGGACCAAACGGTCTCTTTCCGTGCTGTACATCTGTAGGACTCTATGACAAGGGGAACCCTATCATTGTTGTGGGAGGGAAGAGAGGGGGTGAGGATGGAAGTGCAGGAAATAGGTCAGACCTAGTTGAGGGTTGGGGAATCCTCGGTTGAGGAAACAGGTGGACATGTCGGAGGCCCCCTGGTCAAAGTTGGCCTCATCGAAGCACATGCGATGGAGACGGAGGTTCACTCCACCTTCAAATCAACCAGCAGGGAAGGAACCATAAAATCCAGCCTGAAGTGTTTAAAATATTTGTTAATCTGCCATGAATATGTTCAGTGATTGGTCTTTCACCATCTCGCTATTGTATTTTGTGGCCTTGCAGTTAGAAAAACAGTCACATGGCCATATTATTAATGGCACATAATTCTGTGAACGGTATTTATTTTTAAGCTCTCTGAATATAATATGGAGAGCAAATAGTGACAAAAATAAAATCAATACGATTTATACAGCTTGCCTAAAAATATAAAGTGCTCAAATGATAATCTTCAATAATAAAAGTAAGTGCAAATGTAAATATCAATCAATGGTTTTATAAAAGAGGACTGATTTTATGTACTGCCTGAGAAATGTTAGGACTGCTAAAAGGTAATACATATTTTAAAACTACAACATGCCAACTGGCACATAAATACATAAAAATATGATTCTGTAAACAGCGTGATTCCCTGTTTGTTCTATTTTGACATTAAATTTTAATATTCATATGTGATAAAACATTAAGTTCACTAACAATAGTTGTATGCTGAAAAATGTAAAACTCCATTAATTCAAAATCACACAACACCAGGTTATAGTCCAACAGGTTTAATTGGAAGCACACTAACTTTCGGAGGGTCGGTCCTTCATCAGGTGATAATGGAGGGCTCAGTCCTAACACACTGAATTTATAGCAAAAATTTACAGTGTGATGTAACTGAAATTATACATTGAAAAATTGATTGTCTGTTTGCTATAAATTCTGTGTGTTAGGATTGAGCCCTCCATTATCACCTGATGAAGGAGCGACGCTCCGAAAGTTAGTGTGCTTCCAATTAAACCTGTTGGACAATAACCTGGTGTTGTGTGATTTTTAACTTTGTATACCCCAGCCCAACACTGTCATCTCCAAATCATGACCATTAATTCAGGCTGCAAACTTCTTTCTACAAATCATTTGATCTTCCATGTAAACCTGACTGAGATTTTGCAATATCAAATATGGAGAGATTGGGATAGGTGAATTTTGTTTGAGAAATTAAATGTGATTTTATAAAGCTTGCCTTCATTTTTAATATCACGGTATTGAAGAAGTATCGTGGGCATGGAAGGAGAAATAAGTTGAGTAGTTTGGATATTTGAACCATGAGGAAAATTTGAAGGAGTTAGGGCTATCTATAGTGAGGAGAAAGACGTTAGAGATGACATTGTTCAGGAAAATTAGTTAATTGGATCTCAAAGAGATAACAATTCAAGGCCAAGATGAAGAACAATGAATACACAAAAAACATTTCTGTGTTAATATGTGGAATAGCCTACTTAATAATAGAAGGGATGATAAATCCCCGACACCTGACCTTTCACTCTAATGCTAAATGATCTATACTCAGCAAAGGGGCTTAATTTTATCCCTTTGCAGCCCCACCTCAATGAAGTTTGGCTAAAACATGACATCGACTTCTTCTTTCATTGCCTTCATCACCATGCCCATTTCTTCTGTCAGGAGTCCTCTCCCTGTCCCACAGACCCAATCACCCACCTCCAACAATCTCCCTCCACCTGGACCCCTTCCCTCTGATCTGCACTTAACCAGTTCATTGAGAACTGCTGCTGCTATTGTCAAGCTTTGTTTCCATGGCTTTTGCTAACTTCATTGCATCGGAGAATCTCCCCTCAAACAGCTTCCAACCACATTGTACTCCAACCTCGGACAAGCAGGCAGACCCATTTTTTCAGCTTGTTCCTGTCCCATGGAACTTAGATCTTTCTGCTTTGACTTGATTTTCTTTCCCTCTCTCCAGTGCCTCCCCATTACCATTCACAATTCTTCTGATGCTTTATGTCAGCATCAAAATTTCCAGTTTGCAGGCTCCAGCCACCTTTTCTTTGCCAAAGACGTGCAATCCTTTTACGCATCCATCCCCCACAAGGATGGTCTCAGGGCTCTCTGCTTCTTCCTTGAAATAAAGGCCTGCACTGTCCCCATCCACCACCACCCTCCTCTGCCTGGTTAAGCTCTTTCTCACTTTCAACAACTTCTCCTTTCACTTCTCCCACTTCCTTCAGGTCAATGTGTGGCCACAGGATACCCATACAGTCCTCAGTTATGCCTGAACCTTTGTTGGGCTTACTGCAAAGCTCCAATGAGGCTCAACGCAAGCTGAAGCAAAAACACATCATCTTCTGCTTAGGTAGCTTCTTGCCTTTAGGACAAAACATTGAACTTAACAATTTCAGAATGTCAACACCCTCTGCCTTGTTCAGTACCTTCCCCCAAACTCAGGTCCTGTTGTGCATGGGTTCCTCTCAGCACAGCCAACTCACTTTCAACCATTAACACTTATCATGAGCACCCTCCACATAATCATCTCTGGCTTGGGTTTCATCAACGACCTCTGTTTGGCGATCGCTTTTTTCTCTCTTTGTCTCTCTGGGCACCATCTCCATGTACAGAGGAACCACAATTATCTGAACGAGATGGGCTGGCACTAATTTGTTCGGATAATTGGTTATTCGGTTAATTGATTCAATGCCTCTCCTCTGGGGCTCGGAGTTTTCAGCAGTTTCCTTTTTCCTCGCTCTGCCTGTCTTGCTCCCTTTCTCAGCCTCAAGGTTTGTTTCCGAGCAGACATACACTTGCGTTTAAGGGACCATCAGCATTACTGAAGCCTCCCTCCTCCAACCACTCCCACCGCCCTCCCTCTACCACCCCCCCCCCCCCACCCACGCCCTATCAGCTTTCCGTAGAGACCACTCCCTCCGCGACTTTGTCTCAGCCGAATCCCCCCCCCCCGCCCCCACCTCCCCTCCCCACAACTTTTAACTGCAACCTTTTGTCAAGTTCCACCTTTGACCTGTACACGAAAATATTGGAGAGATTATCTGGGATGGGAGGTTGTGGGTACACCCCTGTGTAGATCCCATTCCAGGGAAAGTGTGGAGAGAGAGAAACAGACACAGAGACAGAGACAGAGACAGAGACAGAGACAGAGAGAGGGCGGGAGGTCAGTCATTTGGAGATGGTGCCTGGGCTCCCATCGTATTCAGGACTGTTCTCGGCAGCATTTCAGTAAGCCAAATTCATTTCTATTTATTGTAAACAAAAGCCACAATTCGTGTTGAAAACATGTCTTTGATGTAATGTTTCTATCGGGACCTCGAGATCTCCTTCGGAGAATCCAATATTCGAATAATTGATATTCGGATAATTGAGGTTCCTCTGAATTCCTATTCACTGAATTCCCCTCCCACAATTCCTCTCTCCTCCTTGTCCTCAACATGTATACAACCCTTCCCCAGTTATTTTTAGTTCTGATGAAGAGTCCCAGGACTTCAAATGTTACCTTGAAGATAAGGTGTGGGAGGGAGGAGAAAGACCCGATGGGTGGAGATGGAGCCCGGAAAGAGAGAACAGCAACTGGGCAGGCAAAGGAATGGGTAATGGTCAGCCTGGGAGGATCGATAGCTCTAATGGGGATCATTCGTAGCTGACAATGGGTTGATTGTGATAGCAGCCCACGTGATGACAAAGCCTGGTGTGTGGGAGTTGAGGGAAGATGCTCAAGCACTAAAATTATTGAATTCAGTATTGAGTCCTGAAGGCTGCAGGGTAATCAAATGGAAAATTAGATGATGTTCTTCCAGCTTGCGCTGAACTTCTCTGGAGCACTGCAGCAAGCCTGAATAGTGCTGTTGGCCAGGGAACAGGGTGGTGGGCAGGCAATAGGACATTCAGGGTCACTTTTACAGACTGTACATAGGTTCTGCAAAGCAGTTGCCCAGTCTGTATTTTGTCTTGCCAATGTCAAGGAAACCACATTGTGAGCAGAGTTTAGTCTGGATTGAATGAGGTGCAGGTAAATCAATGTTTCACCTGGAAGAAGGACAGACGTAAATGGGCAGGTATTATATCTGCAGTGGAAGAGAAGGTGCCTTGAGTCTGTGGGGGGCTGTTAGGAAGGGAGGAGGAATAAACCATGGTATCCCAGATGGAAGGTATCCCTGTGGAAGACTTACAAGGGAGGGAAGGGGAATATGTGTCAGGTGATGGCATCTCGCTGGAGGTGGTGGAAATGGTGGCTTATGATTCTCTAGATGCGAATGCTGGTGGGTATTAAGTGAGATTCCTGTGAAGGACTTTGGCCCGAAACGTCAATTTTCCTGCTCCTCAGATGCTGCCTGACCTGCTGTGCTTTTCCAGCATCACTCTAATCTTGACTCTAATCTCCAGCATCTGCAGTACCCACTTTTGCCTGGTAAGTGAGGACCAGGGGGGCCTTATCATTGTTGTGGGAAGGAAGAGGAAAGGCGAGGGCAGAAGTGTGAGAGATAGATCGGACACGGCTAAGGGTTCAGTTAATCAGGGAAATCCTCAGTCGAGAATAAAGGTGGACATTTTGGAGCCACACATGCAGAAGGTGGCAACATCAGAACAGATGTGACAGAAATGTACATTCTGGGAGAATGGAATAGCGTCTCTACAGGACGCAGGATGTGAGGATGTATAGTCAAGGTAACTTGGGAGTCAGTGGGTTTGTACTGGATATTGGTGGCCAGCCTAGCCTCTGAAATGGAAATAGAGATGTTGAGGAAGGGAAGTCAGAAATATCATGGTAATTATAGAATCTTGGCTCAGGGTTGGACAGGGCTGGCAGCTTAATGTTCCAGGATACAAATGCTAAAGGAAGGACAGAAAGGGAGGCAAAAGAGGAGGGGGAGTGGTGTTTTGATAAGGGATAGCATTATAGCTGTACTCAGGAAGGATATTCCCGGAAATACATCAGGGAAGTTATTTGGGTGGAACTGAGAAATAAGAAAGGGATGATCACCTTATTGAGATTGTATTATAGACCCCCTAATAGTCAGAGGGAAATTGAGAAACAAACTTGTAAAGAGGTCTCAGTTATCTGTAGGAATAATAGGGTGGTTATGGTGGAGGATTTTAGCTTTCCAAACATAGACTGGGACTGCCATACTGTTAAGGGTTTAGATGGAGAAGAATTTGTTAAGTGTGTACAAGATAATTTTCTGATTCAGTATGTGGATGTACTT
>NC_057735.1:24336744-24354901 GCF_004010195.1 Chiloscyllium plagiosum
TTCGCAGGTAAAGGGACGGCTGGAAAATGGGAAGCCTTCAGAAATGAGATAACGAGAGTCCGGAGAAAGTATATTCCTGTCAGGATGAAAGGGAAGGCTGGTAGTTATAGGGAATGCTGGATGACTAAAGAAATTGAGGGTTTGGTTAAGAAAAAGATGGAAGCATATGTCAGGTATAAAGTTAAAAATCACACAACACCAGGTTATAGTCCAACAGGTTTAATTGGAAGCACACTAGCTTTCGGAGCGTCACTCCTTCATCAGGTGGTAGTGAAGGGCTCAATCCTAACACACAGAATTTATAGCAAAAATGGCATGGCATAGACAGAGAACACAGGGGGCTAACACCGTTGTTAACAGCTAACCTGAGAACGCAACATTTTAGAAAAAGGTTTTGTGATTTACACATGAAAGAAGTGAAAATATCATGGTATTCTAACAGATGAAAGGCTTAACAGACAATCAATCTTTCAATGTATAATTTCAGTTACATCACCCTGTAAATTTTTGCAAGATAGATCAAGTAAATCCTTAGAAGAGTATTAAGGCAGTAGGAGTATACTTAAGAAAGAAAGCAGGAGGGCAAAAAGGGGACGTGAGCTAACTACATTCTCCTAAGAAGAATCCAAAGGGCTTTTACAAATTCAATAAGGACAAAAGGGTAACTAGGGAGAGAATAGGGCCCCTCAAAGATCAGCAAAGTGGCCTTTGTTGGAGCCGCAGGAGATGGGACAGATACTAAACGAGTATTTTGTATCAGTGTTTACTGTGGAAAAGGACATTGAAGGTATAGAATGTAGGGAAATAGATGGTGACATCTTGAAAAATATCCAAATTATAGAGGAGGAAGTGCTGGATGTCTTGAAACACATAAAAGTGGATAAATTCCCAGGACCTGATCAGGTGTACCCTAGAACTCTGTAGGAAGATAGGGAAGTGATTGCAGGGCCTCTTACTGAGATATTTGTATCATTGATAGTCACAGGTGATGTGCCAGAAGCCTGGAGGTTAGCTAACATGGTGCCACTGTTTAAGAAAGGTGGTAAGGACAAGCCAGGGAACAATATACCGGTGAGCCTGATGTCGATGGTGGGCAAGTTGTTGGAGGGAATCCTGAGGGACAGGATGCACATTTATTTGGAAAGGGAAGGACTGATTAGGGATAGTCACCATGGCTTTATGCGTAGGAAATCATGTCTCACAAACTTGATTGAGTTTTTTGAAGAAGTAACATTCAAATCTCGATAAGGTCACCCCTCAGCTTCCAACGTTCCAGAGGATTGATGAGGACAGAGCGGTAGATGTTATCTATATGGACTTCAGTAAGGCGTTCGACAAGGTTCCCATGGGAGATTGATTAGCAAGGTTAGATCTCATGGAATACAGGGAGAACTAGCCATTTGGATACAGAACTGGCTCAAAGGTAGAAGACAGAGGATGGTGGGGAAGGGTTTTTTTCAGACTGGAGGCCTGTGACCAGTGGAGTGCTACAAGGATCGGTGCTGGGTCCACTACTTTTCATCATTTATGTAAATGATTTGGATGTGAGCATAAGAGGTATAGTTAGTAAGTTTGCAGATGACACCAAAATTGGAGATGTAGTGGACAGTGAAGGGGGTTACCTCATATTACAACAGGATCTGGACCAGATGGGCCAAAGGGCTGAGGAGTGGCAAATGGATTTTACTTTAAAATTATGCGAGGTGCTGCATTTTGGGAAAGCAAATCTTAGCATGACTTATACACTTAATGGTAAGGTCCTAGGGATGTTGCTGAACAAAGAGATCTTGGAGTGCAGGTTCATAGCTCCTTGAAAGTGGAGTCGCAGGTAGATAGGATAATGGAGAAGGCGTTTAGTATGCTTTCCTTTATTGATCAGAGGATTGAGTACAGGAGTTGGGAGGTCATGTTGCGGCTGTACAGGACATTGGTTAGGCCACTGTTGGAATATTGCGCGCAATTCTGGTCTCCTTCCTATCAGAAAGATGTTGTGAAACTTGAAAGGGTTCAGAAAAGATTTACAAGGTGTTGCCAGGGTTGGAGGATTTGAGCTATAGGGAGAGGTTGAATAGGGCTAGGGCTTGGAACGTTGGAAGCTGAGGGGTGACCTTATCGAGATTTATAAAATCACGAGATGCATGGATACGATAAATAGACAAAGTCTTTTCCCTGGAATGGGGGAATCTAGAACTAGAGGGCATAGGTTTAGGGTGAGAGGGGAAAGATATAAAAGAGACCCATGGAGCAACGGTTTCACTCAGAGGGTGGTACATGTATGGAATGAGCTGCCAGAGGAAGTGGTGGAGGTTAGTACAATTGCAACATTTAAAGGGCATCTGGATGGGTATATGAATAGGAAGGGTTTGAAGTGATATGGGCTGGGTGCTGGCAGGTGGGACTAGATTGGGTTGGGATATTTGGTCGGCATGGACGAGTTGGACCGAAGAGTCTGTTTCCGTGCTGTACATCTCTATGGTTCTATGGCTCTCGAGCAGGTAAAGGTCAGAGGAGGATGGAAATTGGAAGCTAAACAGAAAAATGTTCACTATTCTGGCTTGGAGAGGGAAGCAGTACCGATGATGTAATTGAGCTATCGGAGAAAGAATTGTGGGTGGAGGCCCGGGTAGGACTGGAACAAGGAATGTCTCACTTACCCCACAAAGGGACAGGCACAACTGGTGCCCATGCAGGTACCCATGGCCACAACTTTGGGTCTGAAGAAAGTGAGAGGAGTTAAAGGAGAATTTGTTCTAATTTATGCACTTTGGTACTTGTTCAATGGATGGTGATAACAGTTTTAATGCTGTATGGTCCTTTGCAGTTAAAGAAATTGGAAAGTTATAGAAGGATGAGACAATGGATCATCAGGAATAATTTTTCATTAGCATTCACAATCACCTTTGTCTTAAAGGGATGAGCAGGAACTTTCTGGTGTCCATTTTTTTCAAAAAATTGTGACAGGTGTTCTCCTTCGTTTTTATTTTTGTATCAGATGTTAATGGAGCTAGTAATTGGAAGAGTAATGAGTGAATTGGACTACTTAATGCTTAAGTAACAATGATGCCTTTTGTTATTTTGTATGACTATAACCTTTGGTTTATTAATTAGGATATAGGATCAAAAGTTATGGATTACAAACAATAATAAAAATTAGACCAAATTGATAGTGATTGTCCTTATTATTGTCTCAAAATTGCATTGCGTGGCTGAACAAAAAAAAAGTTATAATTAGATGTTTCTACTTGTGGGTGAATCCAGACCAGAAGGTTATAACTGTACCATAGCAATGAACAGATTAAATAAAGATTTTTTTTAATGTAGTACAGTGATAATGTGGAATTCACCTCCACATGCAGTGACTGAACCACATAGCAGTGACATAGTTAAGGAGAGGCTTTATGCATACTTCAGGGAGCAGAAAGTACAGGGATATGGGAATAGAGTGTGAAAAACTAATTAGTGTGGGAGGTTTGTGTGGAATATAAATATTGGCATAACCTATTTGAGTTGCAGATTCTACGCAATAACTCCATTCCACATTAACCACTAATTTTCAATTGAGACATCAGGATCACTTTATAATTCTGAAAATAAAGTGCAATCTGTCTGCACTGGAGGGACTGACATTAACGATCCAGTGGTACTCTATAGAGATGTCCAGCAAGTTCTATGGTTCTCTCTGGCATTATTCCTCCCTCAAACCAAACACAAAGTCATCTTGACTCAAAACACTAGCTTGTTTCCTCTCCATGGATGCTGCCTACCTGCTATGATCTCCAGCATTTCTTGTTTTCAAACATAAATTAGTTGGACTGAGATCTCTTTGTTTTTGTTTGATAGTACTGGTGTTATGACTAAATCTATTTCCAGAATTCCAGCCAACACACTTCAAAAATAATTTGATTTATGAAGTGTTATGACATGGCAATAGTGCTGATATAACCAATTTTCTTGCATTCATTTCTGAATGACAATCATATTGGAATCAAAATGCTAACTCAGCTTCTCTCTTCAGCATTTGGTTCAGATTTCCAGAATCTGCAGTATTTGCTTTTATCTTTCATTAACTTAATCTGACAGTTATAACCAGTAATGCAAAATATACTACATAGTCAACAGGTAAATTTATCAGTCCCTGAAGTCTTTTATTATCATTTGAGAAGATATTCCAATGAAAAACTGGACTAATGTCAATTCATAGTTCCTCAGTTCAACTGGTTAAATCAGTATTTAAAATGGAATTCATTGAGATTGACTGGTAGCTCAAGAAGCCAATCACATTCAGTGTGTGAACACACCCAATCACTTTCTTCTCTTCAGAGTCTGAAATCCAGCCCCTGAGGGAAAACGTGAAAACACCTGTGGCAGAGCTTTTCGTAGACAAATAGGAAATGGCTCGTTTGTTTACAGCTTGGACAATTGGACTGATGCTGATCAGAAACCGTGCGTTATTAAATCCCATTGCATTTTAAATTACATTAAAAGATTTTAATCAGCATGGCCTGATCAAATAAAGCATAATTAATTTCCATAGGGGTGTTCTAATTTAAAAGATTACAATTGTACTGCCACAGATCTGTTGTGTTCAGCAAAAACCATTCCCCTAAGATTTTGAAACTTCACAGACAGATATAAGCTTGCTTCCATGGTTCATCAATGTGCTTATTTTGATGATGCTGCTACACCTTCACAAATCTCCAAAATAAAACCTCAAAGTATTCTGCATGTTAAAATGAAGGAACAGAAGACCATTTCACAATATCATTTTAACAAATCACAGTATCTTTCACACAATGCTACCTGAATTTTTTTTTACCAGAAAGTAATGTGTTTTTTTAAAAAATAGATTTTAATTTTAATTTTCCAGCACATTTGTGGATTGTTTTCGAATTAGTCTTCAAATTATAACAATTTCTGATCAATTTTTATGTTGTACCTACATTGTAAATATAAATAAACCTCGTTTTCAAATAGTAACCTCAGTTCCTTGGTGGAGAAATTTGGGTAGCTGTAATATTTTATCAAAGGATACAAGTTCCTGGTGGAGTAATGCCTCTGACCCCAGTTGTCAGCCTTTGGTTGCAAACCTAAAGCTAAACGCATTCAACAAATCTTATCATCTCCAGATTAACTGTTCTTCGTTACTGACATTATTACCTCTTCACTTCTGTAGTCTCTTCTGCAGTGACTGGAATCAGGTGGATCTTGTTGACCACAAGATCCTTGTTTGGGGTATTTAATCGGAGCCATTTAGGAAAGCCCTGGCTGACCAATATAAACAGGAGCCTTTGTCCTTAGATGAGAAGGGCACTGCTTGTCACTGGCCACTCTGGTGTGTCCTTTCTTCCTGGTGATGGAACATCAATACACCTGTTGTTCTTCACTGTGTCCGATACGTGCACACACATGACATGGGCACTGGGGAAAAATAAGCACTACTGCAATTTGGTGGTAGTGTGGGGTAAAAGGAAAAAGGATTTGGAATTTCCTCTGAAGAAAAAAAGGCCAGGAGATTTAGAGTCTCCTCAGAAAATAATAAAAAAATATAAACAGGAGCCTTTGCCCTTTATTGAGAAGGACATTGCTTGTCACTGGCCACTCAGGTGTTTCCTTTCTTCCTGGTGGTGGAAAATGAATAAGATTTATCCACCTGTTGTCTTTCACTGTGTCTTACACCTGCACACACACATCATGGGTGCTGGGGAAAATATAAACACTTCCGCTGTTAGGCTTTACCAAAATATATAAGCAGGAGACTTAGAATCTCCTCAGTTCAGGGGACTGACTCCAAGCTGGCTGGCCACAGCTGGTGTACTGTGCACAGGTATATAAAGGATGAGTTGGTGACAGGATACCTGCCTCTGTGCAGTTATTTCACTTCACAACCAAACATGCTCTACAAAAGGTTTTAACAAATGCACATACAGGACAACTTATTGAGTATATTGTACAAAATCAATCATTGTGATAAATCATAGTGTTCAATGCAATTAGTTCCTTTTTTTTAAACAGTTTAAAAATGCAAAGTCCCAAAATCAATTAGGATGCAACTCTGCATGTTATGCATTCAGTCCAAAAAAAATCGAGAGCACATTTTCTTGGTGCTGTTTTGGCTCTAAAAATATACATTAATTGTGCAAATGTGCACATCTACTTACTTAAGAGCAAACTGTATGCATGTCATTTTGGTATGTCAGCACACACAAAAAGACACAAATGGAGTAGAAGGTGATGAAGCTGGTTTGGTACCACTCTGCCAATTTGGAACTCAATGCTTCAAACTGTATATTGCCTTCATAGTGAGAGAATTTGAGTACAGGAACAAGGATGTCTTGCTGCAATTCTACAGGACATTGGTGAGGACCCACTTGGAATATTGTGTGCAGTTTTGGACTCCTTAACTGAAGAAGCATGTTTTTTCTAATGAGGGAGTGCAGCAAAGTTTTACTGAATTCATTCCTGGAATGGCAGGACTGATGTATGAGGAGAGATTGAATTAGTTAGGATTTTACTCATGGACGTTTTGAAGAATGAGGAGGGCTCTCATAGAAACCTATGAAATTCTAAAAGGATTAGACAGGCTAAATGTAGGAAGGATGTTCCTGATAGTGTGAGAATCCAAAATCAGCAGCCATAGTCAAGGATAGAGGGTGATCCTTGCAGGACTGAGATGAGAGGACAGGTTTCTCCGCTCACCAGAGACTGATGAGCCTGTGGAAGTCAGTACCACCGCAAGTGGTTGGAAGCCAAAACATTTTCAAGAAGGCTGTAGGTATAACTGTTGCGGCTAAAGGGATCAGGGACGTGGAGGGAGGGCAGGATTAGGATATTGAGCTCAATCATCAGCCATGATCATATTGAATGTCAGAACAGGCATGTGGAGGTGAATGCACCATGTTTCTGTTAAGAAGGCAGGTAGAGGAATTGAGTTCCGGAGCCGTAATGTCATGCTGTAACTATATAAAATACTAGTGTGGCCACACTTGGAATATTGTCTACAGTTCTGGTCAGTTTGAGTTCGGATTTGTTGTAGGTACTGGTTGACACCCCATCACAGGAAGGATGTGGAAGTATTGGAAAAGGTGCAGAAGAGACTTACCAGGATGTTGCTTGGTCTGGAGGGAAGTTCTTATGAGGAAAGACTGAAAGACTTGGCTCTGTTCACATTGGACAGAAGAAGGCTAAGAGGGGATTTGATAGAGACATACAGGATTAGATAGGGTAGACAGTGAAAGTCTTTTTCCTAGAATGGTGACATCAGCTTGTACGAGGGGGCACAGCTACAAATTGAGGGTGATAGATTTAAGACAGCTGTCAGAGGCAGGTTCTTTGCCTCAGAGAGTGGTAAGGGCGTGGAATCCCCTGCCTGCCAATGTAGTTAACTCAGCCACATTTGTGGCATTTAAACAATCCTTGGATAAGCACATGGATGATGATGGGATAGTATAGGAAGATGGTCTTAGTTTAGTTCACAGGTCAGTGCAACAGCGAGGACCGAAGGGCCTGTTTTGCGCTGTATTGTTCTATGTTCTATGTAGGGCAATCTTTTAACCTCATATTGTAGAACACACATTCAACAGTAGGAAGGATCCTCCACACTGCCTCTCCTATATCTCCAACTCCTGACTCCAACAGTGCTATTTTAACAGATAAATGTTAAGAATGTTATACTGGACTCAAAACACTGAAACTATTTTAACTCACCATTAGCTATTTTTAGGATAATTGCTGCTTGAACTTTACTGATGGTTAATGTCGTTGGTTATGAACAGGTGAGAAGTGGTAAGCTGACTCCCTTCTGTTAAAACTCCATAATTGGGTTGCACAAAGTTTTAATTTCTAATTTTGGATCGGACTGTACCCCTTCCCAATTAGAAATATAGTCCTCAATATCCGAGGATTCGCTGCTCATAGACCCGAGTACGTGTGAGTTTGGCTGCAGTAGATCTACAATCTTTGCAGTAGATATGAGAGTTACATGGTAGTGCTCTTTGTTACCTTTAGGAAGTTTAATCCCTCAACCCGCTGTGGATCATGAGGATTTGGTGCAGTTAACCAATTTTTCTATGAGCAACAAGGAGTCAATCAACAAGGTTTTCTTGAGGCAAAGAAAAAAACAAGGAAAATATTAGAAAAAATTCAAAGATGCAGCATTCATGCAGTAATGTGGGCCCACACACACAGAGAGATACAACATTAAAGGGAAATAGCTTCTGATACAGAGGAAGATAAAAGGGTATATGATTCAGAGTTCTTTGGTTGTCTTTGAGGGCAAGATTTTAACCTACACAGTGATTAACCACCATGTCAAAAGGCTGCCACACATAACCAGATATCACCCACGATATAAGCTGGTATGCATACCTGATTTTTACATCACTGCATTCTGTGAACAGTGACATTAGTATTAACGCATGTGCTATTAAGAAGCAGTCCAGAGAGGGAGAGCAGAGAGTGGGAACCTAGCATGAATCGGGGCAAAGGCCAGTGACAGGGGTGGGATCAGGTTTGGTCGATACTAGAGCAGGGAGACCCCTACTCTCCGAGCCAAGAGAGTCAATCCCCATTTGTCCATTGCATGGGTTCGTTTTTACTCCAAAATTTTTAAATCTGTCAAACTTTTCTAAGCGCACATTTCCTACAGCACCATCTTTGAGACTGCCTGCTGCTTTCCATCACTTACAAACACAAATCAGTTTTCCTTTTGCACATATGTCCCCTTTACACCCACTACAAGTGGTGTTTATATGACTCATAGCATTTAACCTAAGGCTATTGTTAAATATTTACTTTCTTAGATATAGTCAGTTGTAGTGAATGTTGAAGGAATTGAAAATTCTACTTCCTTGACTTTTCTCTTTGGGTGTTTCTATGAGAATTTGTTTGGAAAAAGAAAATGGAGACAGCAGTTTAATCTGCTACATGTACTTTGGTTTATGACAGCCACTGTATCAATATCCAGTCCCCTTCTCCAGCTGCAATGCACCTCCCATTCATATGTTGCCAGTTAAGTTTTCTTGGACCTTAGCTCAGACTTAACAGCATACTTAGCACTGGCTGCATGCTACAATTATTTAAATGTGCAGGCAACACGAACTTTGCTGTTTGCCTAGTTCAGAAATATCCAATGTGGGACAGTCCCACAGTGATCCTGGCACCCGTTTAAGGTCTTGTTAAAATTTAATGGCCAAAATATTCCTTCTGGCAGGTTTTTCTATTCCTAAGTCTCAATAACACTTCTGTATCTATCACAGCTCAACAATTAGAGGGAACGAGAGTGTAATTCCCTTAAATGTGAGGTCAACCTTTTGGGTGCAGATAGCAAAACTGATTAAGATGTGAAAAGCGAAGAACAATGTATGGAAGATGAGATACAGTCTCATACTGGGAGTGGGATCCACCTCTGGAGACTAGGTAGTCTTTCTTCGGGGTATTGGGCCTTCGGTTTGTCTGAAGAGTTCAGCTCCTAATGGAACTGAATTCTGACAGAGGAATGTATTGTTAAGATTATTGACGGTTAAGACAGCAGTAGATGAGTTGGGAGGAGTCTTGTGTGGAGTATAAATGTCAGCCTTAGATTATTTGGGCCAAATGACTGATTATTCTGATGCATATTCTAGATGATACTATGCAAAAATATTGATTCAGACAAATACAAATGTTTAATACAGGGGAACCTCGATTATCTGAACGTGATGGACGGGCACTATTTCGTTTGGATAATCGATTATTCGATTAATCGATTAAATGCCTTTCCTCTGTGGCTCAGAGTTTTTAAAGTCTGCTCCTTGTTCAGGAGACTGCAGCAGCACACAATGCGCGAGGCCCCGCCCCCAATTCCAACTCCCCACCCCCGACCCCCACTCGCAACACCATCCAACACCACCCCTGCCCCAACACCACCCCCAACAACTCCCTGCCCCCAACCCCATCCAACACCACACACCCCCACCCGCTCCCCAACCCCGTACACACCTGCCCCCTCTCCGGGGCAATTAGACTGGACACCAACAACAAGACTGCTGCAGTTGCCTTTGTAGTGTAAGTCTCCAAATAGCGCGCACACACACACACATGCAACCACAGCCACACACACAACTTTTTACTGCAACGTTTTGACAGGTACCATCTTTGCCCTGTACAGGACAATGTTGGCAAGATAATGTGGGGAAGGGGGTATAGGGTACAACCCTATGTAGAACTCCAGGGAAAGTGTGGGGTGAGAGAGAGGGCAGGCAGTCAGTCATTTGGAGACGATGCCTGTTTAATCACTGTAAACAAAGATGCAATCATTGTTGGAAACAAGTCTTTGATGTAATGTTTCCATCGGGACCTCGAGATCTGCTTCAGATAATCTGATTTTTGGATAATTGGTGTTCAGATATCGAGGTTCCTCTGTAATTGTTCTGTGTGCAGGGATGTCCAAATAAGAGATTTTTGACAGAAAGCATGTGGCAACAAAAGGAACTGAACAGCACACAAGGATAAATTTACAGAGATACCCAATGTTGGGTAAGATACAGGCTAAGAAACACTGGGAAAGGTAGGATGCAAGAGGTAGGGAATAATACAGATGAGTTCTAACATAATCAGTTGCTTTTTTTCGAGTTATAGCAAGTAGCTTAGGATTTAGTAAATGTAAAGCAAATAGTGGGAGACCGTAACTTTGAGATGACAACATTTAATGTTGGAAACCGAACAAAGTTGATCTTCAGTTTTCACAGACTACATTCTTGACATTTTTCATCAACCACTATTACTTATGTGGCAATAACACAGCACTGACATGGAGAATGTTATGAACAAATGATCTTTTTTACTCATACAATTCCTTCTTTAAGGCTTTTTTTTGTGTTGTGGATATTGGTGACCAGCCTATCTTGAATTCCTTATCTTGGATTCCTTTAAGCTTTTTTTTGTGGCTGCAATGGAATTTCATGAACAAAAGATAAAGATCTTCTTTCTGAAGAAAGTGATAAAAGATTGGTGACTCAATAGATGGGCATGACTTAAACACTTTGAGCAATCAAATGGTGCAATACAGTTTCAAATCCCAGAGTTACATCCTCTGCATGACTCATTATTGGTGTAATGATTTCCCGAAGCCAGGAGTGGCTCTGCTCATTCCAAAGGTAACATGAACTTTCCCCTGGATCACAGTCATGGTGTTTGCTTTGTTTTAATGTGCTTAATGAAATATAGAAGTTAACCAATGGCTCTGATAAGTAGATTGTTGACCTGGTTCATTAATGTGATTTTTGTATGACACTGACTCATACACTTCAAGGCAACATGTGATGTGCTGTTTGTGAAGTGACAACTGAATAGCAATAATAAGTGTTTTAGCAGGGACCATTTTAGATTATTGATTGCTTTGTCAGAGAAAAAATGTTTTTGCCAAGACCTTTAACCTGCAGAGCATTGAAGTATCTTGGAAGTGTCCTTGGAATGGTATTCATTGGAGATGGTATGTTTCCTAGATAGTATTCTGTTCAGTGGGCCTGGAATATGTTCAAATATTTAATTCTAAAAAAAAACATGCATTATCTTTACTTGATATGTTTGGTGAATTTATTTCATCAGACTGAGTTGTAAGCATAATGGGTAAAATTTGTCTTTTCAGTTACAAAACCAATTTGTATCGAACCAAGTTCAATACAATGAAAATACCCTCACCTTTTGAAGTATTTTGATTGCATATGGTTGCATCTTCTGGCCCCAGAGCTGGCAGATCTGGAGCCTGGAAGATACCTGAATTGGTTGGGATGGTGACCTGAAGAAAGACCTAGGCAGAAAGGCTCAAGTTGAACTTTTCTATCACACCACTGATTGAGGACCTTAAGTGGTCAATAACAGATCACTTAAGAGTCTATTCTTGCTTGGACTGCAATTATCCCAATACCAGGCAGGATAAAACAAGGTTGTTCCAATCAATTGATGAACTACAGAAAGGTAGTAGATAGGAAAGGAACTAAACCATTAGACTCTTTGAGCCTGCTCTGACATTTAATATGATCATGGCTGATCATTGAACACAATACCCCAATCCTGCCCACCCTCCATTATCAATTATTCCTCTCTCTTTGCAAAATATGCAGTCTAACATGGCCTATTCTCTAGTTGACAGTGTTGGAAGCCTATCAGTTAAAGGGTGAATATGCTGATTCATGCATGATTGAGCAAATGGACATAAGGCCTCAGGGTGGCTGCTGAGAGCTACATCCCTGGTCTTGCTTCTGAATTGCCTGATACTCTCTCCTCCCGTCCCCAAACCCAAGAAACAATACACACACTCATGGACGCTTAAAGAAAGGTAATCCTGAGACCCGGGTCCATGCGATTTTGGTATGTCCTACAGGCAGCAACTAAGGTCTTTGTAATGGTCCTGCTGAATGTGAGAGCTGCCAGCATTTGAATTTCCAGCAGTTTTCCACTTTTGGGAATTAACATCCAAAAAAATGTCCATCGTTGCCTTCAAACTCACTGTCAGGAGCAAGATAATGAGTTCTGCTTTGAAAAGTCAGAGCACTGTCTTGCCACTTTTTCAGCAAGTGAGCAGGACAGCTGTTGATACTGGGACATTGTAGTTACAAGCTGATTTTATTAATGCGCGCTGTTACTATGGAACCCTGACCACTGGGAACATTAGTGAAAAGCAACAGCTTCTATGAGAAACAAAATTGTTGTGATCAGTTCAGCATAGGCCTTATTATAGTCATGTCTATAGCAGCAACATGACATTGTTTGTGACAGTGAGATTAAATTGACTAGTCAGAACAGCTATAAAGTTGACTTGTGTCCCATCCAAGATGCTTTGTTGAGTTATTGATGTTTATTAATGATCTGAAGTGGGGGTTAATTGAATGATTCACAAATTCATAGATAGAGAAATATGCATTGGGATAAGCAATTCAGATCATAAGAAGTGGCAAACTAAATTAAACGGATGAATGGTTTGCATGTGCTAAGGAATTTAATGCTTACAAGTGCACTATAACACTTTTGAGATTAGCAAATCATGTGGGCCAATGCATTAAAGTAAATGAATTAAATGTTAAGCCAAAAGATATTAACTGATGGAATGCAGGGTGTCAAGTGTTTTAGATTGTATCCTTTTCGGTCATCTTTGTGGTGTGCTCTCTGTAATGATTGTAATAAAGTCAGCCAGGTATACCTCAGGGAATGAGTTCCTTGATTGGACCAGATTAACAGCCCCAGTCAGGGGGCCCTGCCTGACAGAAATGAACAGCAGTGTCAGACATCATGTTCACTCTGAGAGCTCGTTCTGAGGGAGCTGAATCAGTGTCAAGGACTCTCCACATGTAAATAAAGAGTGACTTGGTGGTAGGATACCAGCCTTTGTAGATTTATTTCACTCTCAAATCATTTTCCACATCACAGGTGGTAGCCATATTTGTATTTTTAGGTTTGTTTAGAAACTCATCATGGAGTACTATATACAAGATATAAAGGGCTATGCCTTAGAATACAGTATCCAGTCTCGATCCAGATGAAGGACAGTAAGGCTGTGAAAAAGCTGCAGAGAAGCAGTGATGAGGAAGATACTAAACCTTTGTTTTGTTTGTTGTTATGTGAATAAAGTCAAAATTAGAACTTTGCATTTGCAGAAACAAAAACGTAGAGGAGATATGGTTAGGAGTTTTAAATAACAAAGACTTTGCTGTGCTTCGATAGCTCATTTGAAATTGAACAGGAAGTTTAGCTTCTGGTCATGCATATCAAATCTACAAGCAAAGATTTAAGTTGGGAACAGGGAGATATTTATTTCTTGCAGGGAATCAATAGCCTCTTGGGATAAACTATGTGGATATATAGAGTCATAGAGATGTACAGTATGGAAACAGACCCTTCGGTGCAACCCGTCCATGCCGACCGAAAAGACATGCTATTACATTTTAAATGGAAACTTTATAAGTTCTGAAGGGATGAGAACATGACCAATTATAAGAAGGAAATGTATTAGTTTCAGACCAGGTTCCTGGTCTGAATGATGTTGGAAAAGCTGGGCATATTGTAAGGGGCAGTTGGTCTTCCTCCTTATGTAGCAACTGGTTTCACAACTGAACAGCCAATTGCTATGCAATTCTTTATATGATTGAACCTTAAAGCTCTAAATTGGGACTGTCACATAAAGTCAAGACAAGCCTTCTTTACTTAAAGGAGAGGAAGTTTGGTTGGCATTGTAGTTTAGGAATCAAAGTGGAATGAAGAAAACTGGCTTGATACTCCTGTCAGCTTTCTTTTTGCTCAATTGAGTGATCAGAGGAAACATAGAAATTGGTAACAGTATGTACATATCGAGTAGGTCTTGTGCCTCAGTGGGTAGCAGCCCTACCTTTGAGCCAGTAGCTGCTAATCTAAGAATTGATGAACAAGGAAGGTACATTTAAAATGCAACCAAACAGACCGAGTGTAAACTTTCTACCATCACTATCCATAGTTCCAAGCAATAACATGCATGTGTCCATATATGTTGCCACAACAATGTGGACCTCCTGGGGAGCTTTGTGGCATCAGTTGGTTTGTGGCTGTTGGTATGGATAAGATTAGTGCCAATAACAAAGAGGCTGGTCCCTCTTCTGGCTGAGGTGGATTTTGGACCAGCCTTCTGGTCATCCTCATAGTGGATGTATGCCACTGTGGGTTGGATCTGCCTTCAATAAAAAGTGGAAGGAGAAGATGCACATGTGAGGATTATGATGCAGCTTAGGGTTTTATTTTCTGAATGTGAGGATCCCATAATGGTTCAGATAGTTTAAAAGGGTTACTAACTGAGCCAAAACAGCTTTGTAAGGTCTCAAATTCTTGATTTTTTGAATGAACTAGTTCTATTGAGATTGGTAATAGAAGCAAATTAATTAATGTCAATGTCCTTTGTGACCAATGTTGAAAGTTTTGTGTGTGTACGCATATGTGTGTATGTGCATTTGTATGTATGCATGTGTATATGTTAATGTTTTACTTATGCCTTATATACCTACAGACAGAAAGAATGACCATTTGAGCAATGTGCACAAAAATGACTAACCCGATAGTACCATACACCTATACGAGTTAATTTCTTCAGAAAATGGTAAGGTTTCAAAGTTAGAAATGCAACTATCTTGAGGGCTCAAACAAATGAGCTCCAGAGTTGGTTAGAGGTAATGCTCAGTGGGCTTTTGTATTTACAAGAAGAGGTCTTCCCTCAAAGCTTTCAGAGGTAGATGGGCACCGCGGTGCTGGAGTGCATTAACTATGGCAGTTCAGTTTCTCCCTTGATTCCCAAACCACTTTTGAATTTTAATGCCTTTGGTAGGCAATATTGTTTGTTGGATATTTAGGTAATTTGGATGTGGGTTCTTAAGATTAAAAACAAGAGTTGAGTTCTTCCCTGTTGACAGGGAAAAATTAAGATTGACGTTTTAGCATTCCATGCATTTACAATCTTTTGCTGTCTAATTCACTGTCTGGATATTTGCATCTGAAACATGAGGAAGGAGGAATTTAAAAAAAAGCATACAGGGTGTTTTCCTACAATTAAATTGGAATGTTACTGTAAAATATGGCAGGGCTTTGTCAGTTATTTCTCATATTGCCTAAGCATGTTTGCAAAATTGTTCTATAACCACAAGTGCTTATGTAAAACTCAAACAACAAAGATGACTGGTTCACGAGGAGTAGAAGCTATTCAAAACTATGTACCCATCATTAGCAGAAAAACCAAAAAAAATGAAAAAGAGTACTTCTTTAGCTCCAAAATCAGCACAGTTCAAACAAATGATGCTTAAACACTTGAATAAAAGATTGTTTCACAATTTATCTCTTCTCTGTTTGATTCTGATCGAAACACATCTCCACAAACACTACTAGCTATTCAGTACTTAGTGCAATGTGCCATTGTTCATGGATGAGTTTTCAATGTGAGGACCAATTAAATATTGTAGCACAACCAGCAACCAAATTCAGTGTTATCCTGGGCAAATGCCCATACTTTCCAGGTGCTCTATTACTTTGAAATGGGCTAGTGGCTGGGTGACTTTCCAGCAGTTCTCACTAATTAGTATTCAGTAATATGAAAACTTGCTAATTATTCAATTCTCGAACACAGAAGTGCTGGGACAAATAGCAGCACCTGCAACTGAAATCATTTTGGCACCATCCTGTGATCAAATCTGTGGAAACAGATTTTTAAAAAAAAAATAAATGAAAATAAAAAAATATAAAGATGTGTGTTATCTGGCTTCTAAAGCATTTCTACTTACTCAGAGGACTTCATCTATGTATTTTCAATTTGAGCAAAAAATCACGCAACACCAGGCCCAACAGGTTTATGTGGAAGCACTAGCTTTTGGAGTGCTGCTCCTTCATCAGGTGATTGTGGAGAAAAATTGTAAGACACAGAATTTATAGCAAATATTTAGTTGCATCACACTGTAAACTTTTGCTACTGCTTCAAAATAAACATGTTGGACCTGATGTTGTGAGACTTTTGGCTTTGTACACCCCAGTCCAACACCAGTATCTCCAAATCATGACTTTCAATTTGAAACATCTCAGTTAGGTGCAAGGATCGTAAGTGAAATGGGTTTGAAGTACTTATTGAGTCATAAAGTCATAGAGATGTACAGCATGGAAACAAGACCCTTCGGTTCAACTCATCCATGCCGACCAGATATCCCAACCCAATCTAGTCCCACCTGCCAGCACCCGGCCCATATCCCTCAAAACCCTTCCTGTTCATATACCCATCCAAACGTCTCTTAAATGTTGCAATTGTACCAGCCTCCACCACATACTCTGCCAGCTCATTCCATACACGTACCACCCTCTGCGTGAAAAAGTTGCCCCTTAGGTCTCTTTTATATCTTTCCCCTCTCACCCTAAACCTATGCCCTCTAGTTCTGGACTCCCCGACCCCAGGGAAAAGACTTTGCCTATTTATCCTATCCATGCCCCTTATAATTTTGTAAACCACACTCCCTAGGACCTTACCATTAAGTGTATAAATCCTGCTAAGATTTGCTTTCCCAAAATGCAGCACCTCGCATTTATCTGAATTAAACTCCATCTGCCACTTCTCAGACCATTGGCCCATCTGGTCAAGATCCTGTTGTAATCTGAGATAACCCTCTTCGCTGTCCACTACACCTCCAATTTTGGTGTCATCTGCAAACTTACTAACTGTACCTCTTATCACATCCAAATCATTTAGGTAAATGACAAAAAGTAGAAGGCCCAGCACCGATCCTTGTGGCACTCCACTGGTCACAGGCCTCCAGTCTGAAAAGCAACCTACCACCACCACCCTCCTGTCTTCTACCTTTGAGCCAGTTTTGTATCCAAATGGCTAGTTCTCCCTGTATTCCATGAGATCTAACCTTGCTAATCAGTCTCCCATGGGGAACCTTGTCGAACGCCTTATTGAAGCCCATATAGATCACATCTACTGCTCTGCCCTCATCAATTGTCTTTGTTTCTTCATCAAAAAACTCAATCAAGTTTGTGAGACATGATTTCCCATGCACAAAGCCATGTTGACTATCCCGAATCAGTCCTTGGCTTTCCAAATACATGTACATCCTGTCCCTCAGGATTCCCTCCAACAAGTTGCCACCACCGAGGTCAGGCTCACTGGTCTATAGTTCCCTGGCTTGTCCTTACCACACGTCTTAAACAGTGGCACCACATTTGCTAACCTCCAGTGTTCCGGCACTTCACCTGTGATTTTCGATGACACAAATATCTCAGCAAGAGGCCCAGCTATCACTTCTCTAGCTTCCCACAGAGTTCTCAGGTACACCTGATCAGGTCCTGGGGATTTATCCACTTTTAACCGTTTCAAGACATTCAGCACTTCCTCCTCTGTAATCTGGACATTTTGCAAGATGTCACCATCTATTTCCCTACAGTCTATATCTTCCATATCCTTTTCCACAGTAAATACTGATGCAAAATATTCATTTCGTATCTCCGCCATTTTCTGTAGCTCCACACAAAGGCCGCTGATCTTTGAGGGGCCCTATTCTCTCCCTAGTTACCCTTTTGTCCTTAATATATTTGTAAACCCCTTTGGATTCTCCTTAATTCTATTTGCCAAAGCTATCTCATGTCCCCATTTTGCCCTCCTGATTTCCCTCTTAAATATACTCCTACT
>NC_057735.1:24357126-24374062 GCF_004010195.1 Chiloscyllium plagiosum
GATCTGATAAGATTCGTATCCAACAGCATTTATGGCAGATATAGTCCGCAGTAACCCTTAAACTCTCTTTAAACTCCCACATCTGACAAGAAGTACATATCACTGTAAAGGCCATTTTTGCTCCTTCACAACCTACAGACCCAGAAAATAACACCGTCTTATTCCTCTACAAACACTGCCCCAGGTTAAATTAATAGCTATGGCTTATATTTTAAGTTTAATCAAGAGACTTATCTCCAAAAACATATAATCAAGAAAGAATCCACTGTACCCACTACTGCAGCCTTTCTCTTGGACAGACTTAAAACAACAATTAACATATCTGATTCTGTGCTGTGAACTTCACCCAACAGTTCCTCCAAGATTAGTTGTGGATTTCACTGTTTGTTAATTTTCCCAGCTCACTCCGATGTCCAGCGATACACAAATTCAAACAGCAAAGGTGGTAACTGTGCAGGTTTTCTCTCTCTCCCCCCTCCCCTGTCCTCACCATGTGCTTCCTTTGTCTGCTCTTCTCCTTTTTAAAACTGATGTTGTTTTGACTTTTTTTTTCCCAAAGTTCCAAAACAATGCAACAGCATATAAAACAGTGATTGCTGCTCCTGGAATTCGAGGAAATCATCTCCAACACCTAAAATACCTCAAAAAAAAGGAGCAGCTCTTACGGCCAGAAATTTTTCCCGTCCTCCATGTTAAATTCTGCTGCATAAGTCCATGATCATTAGATGAAAATTGATGCTGTGGAGCCAGCAGAGAAGTTCAACTACCTGTAAACTGAGCACTTTTCTTTCCTTTTTATTCTTAAGCTTGATTTGGAGATGCCGGTGTTGGACTGGGGTGAACAAAGTTGTGATTTTTAACAATATTCTTATGCTGGACTTTTATTTATCATTCTTTCAATTTTGTACCAAATACTTAAGTATCTCAGTACCTTGTACCTAAGATGGCACCATAAGCAGCGATATTCAAACTTTTCATATCACTCATTGGTGTGCATGTGACAATAAAGCTAATTCAAGATATATATATTTACGAATCTATTCAAAGTTGGACCTGCTAAACTACCGTTCAGAAATGGTCCCCATGTTTTGTGCTGCTTCTCTTTTTCTGCTTTTGGGCTGACACACCAGTGAAGTGCTGAACTGTCAGAGGTACTAATCTTTGGGCAAGATGAAAAACTGATGACCTGCCTCTTCAGGTGGATGTAAAAGATTCATGGCAATTCTTTGACGAACAATGGAATTATCCCAGGTACCTGGGCCAATATTGATCACTTAATCAATAAGACAAAAACAGATCATATGGCGATTATCATATTGCTGTCTGTGAGAGCTTACATACTGGCTACTGTATTTCATACATTACAACTGTGACTACATTTCAAAAGTACTTCACCAACTGTAAAGTGCTTTAAGATGTCTGCTGGTCATGTAAAGTGTCATATAAATGCAAATCTTACTTTTTGCTTTTGAATTCATGGATACCATCAACAGCATGGAGTTCACATTTGTTCTTTTATTAAGTGCTGTTCACTGTTTGAGTGCAATCAAGTCAGTAATGACACACATTCAATGGAAAAGTGTTATAAAGAGGTCATGTGATACTCAGCAGTGGTTATGAGATGGCCTGTCATACCCAACTCAGTTTACCAATACAATGCTACTTTGCAGGAATGTACGTTAAAACAATTCAGTTTGTCAGTAAGTAAACACACCTTTTGCATAACAGACTAAGAGATGCAGATCAAATTACAATGAATTTCAGAGATAATCTCTGAACAAAGATAAAGCTTTGCAAACACACTTTACCATTCAACTCACAGGATCACTAGAGCAAATAGGGTTTTATTTGGAGAATGCCACTTTTGGACTTTTGAAACAAGTGGATAATAGTCTAGATATTTACTAAGTGAACAACAGACAAACTGCAGAGAATTAGCAGTTGATTGTCATTCAATTTAATCTGCTGGACAGCTTGTTAGCAATGTAGGAGTGATGCCAATAGTGTGGGTTCAATTCCTACACATGCTGAGTCTTCTTCTCAACCTCTACTGAAGCAGGGTGATCCTCAGGTTAAACCACCAGCCCTCTTCCCTCTCTGATTTGAGAACAGTTCAAAATTCTGGTAAAACAAGAGCAACTCTACCTTTGTAAACTGGCAAGGGTTTTTGGTGTATTGGCTGTTCCAGAAAATCAGAAAAATTGGCTTTGTTTAAACCCAATATTCTGTCGCATCAGTATCTATGGATTTCAAATCAGGTCACAATTTATCTTTTCAAAGTGATATTGTTGTGATATACACTTTCGAGATGTCTATCTGAAGTACATCATCAGATGAGAGGTTCCATACGAGAGCCAAGTGGGTCAAGTTTGACAACTTGCTGAGTTGTGAACAGATTTTACACCACAGAAAATAATGTATTTTCTTTTCATTCATTGATTTGTTTTCATCCCATTTTTAGTATTTCTCCTTTACCCCTCAGAAGACACATATAGTGTTTACGGAAGCACTTCTGAATATCTTGCCAAACCCCAATCTAATCTCATGCCAAGGTGCCATCCTGTTTTCCCAAATCTGTGGATAGTGAACAAAATTAGGGCGCATGGTATTAGTGAGCAAAACTAGGGCACATGGTATTGGGGGCAAAGTACTAACTTGGATTGAAAGTTGGTTGGCTGATAGGAAACAAAGAGTAGTGATAAACGGCTCTATTTCGGATTGGCAGGCAGTGACCAGTGGGGTACCGCAGGGATCAGTGCTGGGACCGCAGCTTTTTACAATATATGTTAATGATATAGAAGATGGTATTAGTAATAATTTTAGCAAATTTGCTGATGATAATAAGCTGGGTGGCAGGGTGAAATGTGAGGAAGATGTTAGGAGATTACAGGGTGACCTGGACAAGTTAGGTGAGTGGTCAGATGCATGGTAGATGCAGTTTAATGTGGATAAGTTTATGGTTGTCGACTTTGGTGGCAAGAACAGGAAGGCAGATTACTACGTAAATGGGATCAATTTAGGTAAAGGGGCAGTACAAAGAGATCTGGGTGTTCTTGTACACCAGTCAATGAAGGTAAGCATGCAGGTAAAGCAGGTCGTGAAGAAGGCTAATAGCATGCTGGTCTTCATAACAAGAGGGATTGAGTATAGAAGCAAAGAGGTTCTTCTGCAGCTGTACAGGGCCCTGGTGAGACCACAGCTGGAGTACTGTGTGCAGTTCTGGTCTCCAAATTTGAGGAACGACAATCTGGCTATTGAGGGAGTGCAGCATAGGTTCACGAGGTCAATTCTTGGAATGGTGGGACTACCTTACGCTGAAAGACTGGAGTGACTAGGCTTGGATACCCTTGAGTTTAGAAGACTGAGAGGGGATCTGATTGAGACGTATAAGATTACTAAAGGATTGGACACTCTGGAGGCAGGGAACATGTTTCCGCTGATGGTGAGTGCCGAACTTCTTCACCCAGAGAGTGGTGGCTGTGTGGAATGCTCTGCCCTAGAGGGCAGTGGAGGTCCAGCCTCTGTATTCTTTTAAGAAAGAGTTGGATAGAGCTCTCAAGGATAGTGGAATAAAGGGTTATGGAGATAAGGCAGGAACAGGATACTGATTAAGGATGATCAGCCATGACCATATTGAATGATGGTGCAGGCTCGAAGGGCAGAATGGCATACTCCTGCACCTATTGTCTATTGTCTATTGTTTTGTCAATTTTTATCTCTTTTTCTGCCTTTTTGGAATTTGAAAGCAATTTTTTTTATATTCAGTCACTTATCTTCTACAAGTATAATAATCTGAAATTACAACATATTCAGAAATTTGTTACAGTTTGCTCATTGTGTGTTACTATGGGTTGCACCCTATGAAAGTAAGGGACAAGAGACTAAGTATGTGAGATTTAGAGAGCGCAACTGCATTCCTGAGATTAGTATTTGAAATCAAAAAGCATTTAGAAGTGAGCTTATAATTTTTATATTGATCTTGACAAAAGTATTACCAAGTTCAATCTGGGTTAATAAAATTGGATATTATGAATTTATGTACTTTGGTTGGCAGTGTATTCTTTTCCAGCTGACACCAAAATGGCTATAACATTCAGCATTCCATTACCTTATATTTGACACACAATGTAAAAGGAAATGGAAACAGGATGGATGTTAATCCTGATGATAGGGAGCACAGTCAGACAGGAAAAGAAAGAAACCTTTACAACCCATATACCTACTGACCAACTTGACTCTTTCTGTAGATGTTTATCTCATCCTACTCAGGAACAGATTGTGCAGACGCTAAGATGGGAGGCTTGTCGGAACTAAAGAAAGACTTGCATTTACTTAAAGCTTTTTACAATTATCAGACATCTCAAAGCACCTTACACCCAATAGGTTACTTTAAAGGGCAGTCACTGTTGTAATTTGGCAGGAGTTTGTGCAGAGTAGTCTCCTACAAACAGCAACATGATCATTTTTTTTGTGGTATTGATTTGAAGGATAAATATTGGCCAGGACTATAAGATAATTCCCCTGCATTTCATCAAGATTGTTCCATGGGAGGTTTTGCATCCACTCAAAAGGTTGGCCAAGACCTCCTTTCATTGTAACAACTGAAAATAACACCTCCAATTGTGTAGCAGTCCCTCAGTATTTAACACCCAATCAAGACTGCTGTGCTTCAGTCCTGGCAATTACATCTAAACTTCACAGGAATGCTAGGAACTGATCATGGCCAACACCACATGACTTACTGCATGCTTAAATTGAGACACAGTACCACATCCTATCTGACAGGATGAAGGTGACTCATACCTTGAGTTGTATTGCTTCAGAGTGAATGTGGAGAGCTGGCTCAGGAAACACAGTCCGTAGTACACAAGTATATTCACCTGGTCACAAATGGACAAAATTTGGGAATTCACCTATGTCTCAAATTGACTTCAAGAAGGAGGAGGCATGATCGTTAGAATTCTTCTTACTAATTGGTCTACCAAAGCTTCAAGCAGACATTGAGACAGATCTTCCAGCAGTGACAAAAACTCCCAAATTGCTGCTACACTCCTTTCTTATATCATGAAAGAGCTCCATATTTCTGATAGGAGATCCCGATCAAGACTCCTTCAGAAATGTGAAGCCCTATTTCCATTGTGACAGTTCTCTCATAGTGCAGAATAGTTGGGGAAAGGCTAACCACAATCCCTTTTCTGTAACAGTCAGTGCCACATTCTGAAATGTGAAAGTTTAGCCAGTCACCTGGACAGTTACTGTCAAGTATCAGATTTCAGGATGCCAGAGGATAAGGCATTAGGTGGATAACAGGTGGGATAAGTAGCATGTCAAGTGGATAGGGTAGAGTGCCAGGTAGGAAGGGTGCTAAGCAGATAAGGGGAGGGTTCCAGGTAAGTAGAGTGCCAGGGTGCAAGGCAGCCAGGTGATGGAGTGTTAATGGTAATTCACAGTGGGTAGGAGATATTGGTTACAGCAGGGAGGCAGGGGTCAGATGTGGAGCAGAAGAAGGAGGGGGTCATGTCTAAAGCAGAGGGAGGAGGGGTCAGACCGTAAGGGGAGAAAGGGTTCAGCCACAAAACAGATGTTCTTCTAGCATACGTTGTACTTTGTTGGAAGACTGTCGCAGGCCTCGGACAGAAATGTTCGCAAGTTTTTTTTGAAATGGAAACAAGTGGACAGTTGGGTAATACTTACGGAAAGGGTATTCCACAAGAGAGTTACCCACAACTACACTTGGTCGCTCCAATGTAAAAGAGATCATATTGTGAGCAGTGAATATGGTTGACATATTAGATAGATTGTCCTCCTCCAGTGGTCCCCAGCATCACAGATGCCAGCTTTCAGCCAATTCGATTCATTTCAAGTTATGATAAGAAACAACTGGAAGCACTGGATACTACAAAATCACTGGACCTTGATTACATTCAGGCACTGGTATTGAAGATATGTGTTCCAAAACTTGCTGCACCTTTGGCAAGTTGTTCCAGTATAAGTACAACACTGGCATCTACCAGACGATGTGGAAATATTCCCAGGTTTGTCCTAAAGTGGGACAGATCCAAGCCAGCCAATGTTGATTTCATCAGTCTACACTTGAGCATCTGAAAAGTTATGGAAGGTGTCATCAACTGTGGTATTAAACAGCACCGGCTCCATGATGCCCAGTTTGGGTTCAGCCAGCTCCAATCTTGGCTCAACCATACATAAAAGGGTTGAATTCTATAGATGAAGTGGGAATGGTTGCCTTGACATCAAGACCACATTTGACCGAGTGTAGTGTCAAGGAGACTTAGCAAAACTGGAATCAATGGGAATTGGGGCAGAAATTCTTTGTTGTTTAGAGTTATACCTGGAACAAAGACAGCTTGTTGAACATCAGTCATCTTAGCTTCAGAGAATCTTTGTAGGAGTTCCTCAGGATTGTGTCCTAGGCCCACACATCTTCAACTGCTTCATCAATGACCTTCCCTCCAATCATAGTGTCAGAAGTGTCTGTTGATTGCACAATGTTCAGCACCATTCATGAATCTTAAGATACTGAAGCAATTCACGTAGAGTCATAGAGATATGCAGCATGGAACCAGACCCTTCAGTGCAACTCATCAATGCTAACCAGGCATCCTAAATAAATCTAGGCCCACTTGCCAGCATTTCGCCCATATACTTCTAAACCTTTCCAATTCATATATCCATCCAGATGCTTTTTAAATGTTGTAATTGTACCAACCTCCACCACTTACTCTGCCAGCTCATTCCATACAGGCACCACCCTTTGTGTGAAAAAGTTGCCCCTTAGGTCCCTGCTAAATCTTTCCTCTCTCACCTTAAACTTATGCTGTCTACTTTTGGACTACCCAACCCCCATGGAAAAGACCTTGTCTATTTATCCTATCCATGCTATTCATGATTTAAAAACCTCTATAACCAACATTCCAGGGAAAATAGCCCCAATCTATTCAGCCTCTCCCTATAGTTGAAGTGTTACAGCTGTGATTACATGGGAAGGTGCAGTAGGCTGAATGTGAGGGAGTGTTAGGAGCAATGGAAGAGTGGACCAGGGTATCATGGAAGGGATGCTGTCAGTGAAGGGGAGGGGAAGATGTGTTACATGATTGTATCCTGTGGGAACACTAGATATAGTAGCTGATGATGCTTTAAATTTAGAGACTGTTGGGGTTGGAAAATATGATCAAACATAACATTATTGTTATTTTGGAAAGGCGACAAAGGAGTGAGGACAGAGGTGTGGGAGATGGGGGTTAAGGCACAGCTGAAGGCTCTGTTAGAAATAGCTGGGTGAGTTCTATGTTAAAGAGAACAGAAGGCATACTGAAGCACGCTTGTGGAAGGAGGCATCATCACAACAAATATGACAGAGATTGAGAAACTGGGAGAATGGAATGGAGTCCTTGCAAGAAACATGGTGTGTGGACTGTTAAGGTGTGGTTATAGATTAGTAATGGATATTGGAGGACAACCTATCCTCAGAAATGGAAACAGAGATGTCAAGGAAGGGAAATGAAGAGATGGACCAGGTGATGGTGAGGAAAGGATGGAAATGGGAAGCAAAACTGCTAGATTTTCCCCAAATGTGGAGGTGCCGGTGTTGGACTAGGATGGACAAGGTCAGAAGTCAGAAGACATCAAGTTATAGTCCATGATGAGGCATGACAAAGGGGCAACACTCCGAAAGCTTGTGACCTCAAATAAACCTGTTGGACTATAATCTGGTGTCACCTGACTTCAGAATTATTCCAAGAGCAGGAAGCAGCATTATAGTGAGGTCATCTCATGTTTCTACCTCATTCGTCATTTTCTTTCAATTTTACTGTCTTTGCCAAACTCTTCATTGTTACCGTTGACATCTTTTAGTAACTCCCTCACCAAAGGCCCTTTAGCCAACCACCTATTGCCCTGAGCTTGGTCTTACTATCATTAGTAAAGGTGCTCTGTCATTACAACACTTTGTAGTGCATTACATGAGGGGAATCTCAACCAAATCACCTTCAATAACGAAAGAAAACCGAATGGTGTTCTACATTTAATGTAAACATTCATGCTTTCAAAATAAACTATTCAAACATTACAAACAGGTGTACAGTAATAATACCCATCCCAAAATATGCATAACATAGCACCCAGAGTGCATTGTCCAAAACCTGCACTCTGCACGCACAGCTACCTATTCTTAAAGACTAGTTGGCTTGATTCATCAACTTTATTCTGTAAAATATAGTGGATAACAAATTAAACAGAAAGCTTAGATCATCTGATCTGACTTTGATCAGATCCCAAGTCTTGATTAGCTCAGCTGTTTTAAATAAAATTCATCCTTAATACGAATAATCCTTAGGCTTGCTGGTGGGAGAAAAAAGGTGTTCAATTGTGTATGATATCACTTCCAGATAAAAATCTAAGGGCTCTTGTGGTGCAGTGGTAGTGTCCCTTCCTCTGATTTAGAGGTTTGGGTTCAAGCCCCAGCTGTACTAGAGGCGTGTCATAACATCTTTGAAAAGGTTGATTGGAAACTAGTTAGAACACTGAATGCAGCTTTGAAGTACTGATTGTACACAGGGAGAGCCCTTTCTGCTGACTTACAGGAACAGAAATCAGATCTAATAAGTCAAGTTACTTTATCTACTTGTGTAAAAGTAAACTATTAAATCTCAGAGGTCTTGTGGTGCAGTGGTAATGACCCTACCACTGGGTCAGAAGACCAGCATTCAGGTCTCATCAAGTGCCAAATTGATTAAAAATATCTAAACAACTAAATCTATTTCTTCTGCTGTTGTTTAAGACTAAATATAAAGTTGTACCACATTTATGTTTATACTTCCAATGTGATATCCAGTTATAAAGCTGGTGTGCTTAAATAGTTTGCTGACCTCTTGTTTTAGGATTTGTCAAAATATTCACAACATCTAACTTTTCCTGTCATGGAGTTATCTGTGGATTCAACATTGATAAAATAATCTCCCTATTATTCATTAATCACCTTGTATTAGTCATTTTGAAATGACCTATGTTCCTGAATACACCATAACTGCTGCATGATAGCCACATGTAACTGAACTGAAATTTTTCTCTGTCCACAGATACTGCCTAACCCACTGAGTACTTCTAACATTTTCTGCTTTTTTGTTTCAGATTTCCAGCATTCATAGTATTTTACTTTGTTTTCCCACATTGATCTTCTCTTGGATAGTTTGTCATTTTAGTTCAGACTCATTTGTTCTTTTGTTATCATTAGCTTTTGTAAGATGAATACTGAAGCAGAGCTCTTGGTAAGAACAGGTATCAGAAGATACATTAGGGACACTTAAGTGACTCTTCGATAGGCACATGGATGATAGTAAAATGAAGGATATGTAGATTAGTTTGATCTTAGAGTAAGATAAAAGTCAGGCACAACATCGAGGGCTGAAGGGCCCGTATAGTGCTGTACTGTTCTATGTTCTAAGTCTTTTTCTCATGAAAATTAATAAAATACATTACAACTCAATCACAGATGTCAGTATAGTTTTGGCTTTATCACGCAGGATAAAGATAAAGGTAAAGTTTCCATAGTCCTACCAGACCATAGGGGTGCTCTCTCATTACAGAGACAGGTGCCTGGTGGTGGTTTAAGCTGGGTGTCTCTACATCTCAGGTGAGGTGAGATGTTGAGAAGGAGAGTCATAGAGTCACAGAACATGGAAACTGACTCTTCAGCCCAATCAGTCCGTGCCAAACATAATCACAAAGTAAACTAGTCCCAACTGCTTGCTCCTGACCCATATCCCTCCAATCCTTTCCTATTCATGTACTTATCCAAATGTCCTTTAAACTTTGTAATTGTACCCACATCCACCACTTCCTCAAGAAGTTCCTTCATTGTAACCTCAGGCAGTGCAGCAATGAAGCCAAAGTGTTGGTGTTACTCAGCGTTCCAGCTAACTGAGCTAACTGTGGAAGAATCTAGTTATGAAGCATTAAAGAACTGACTTTCCTGATGGATTCCAAGGCAGTTATTCACAATGAGGCTGATAGCTTTATGTAAGGTATCACACAATGTTATAATATCACACGGTATGATATCACATGGATGGCATACCATAGATACACATAATAGTACAACATCTCTCCTTTTTACTTTAAAGAATAAGATTTTCATTGTGGTAAATATGTCCAAGTTTAGAGTTTTGATTTGATTTGATTTGATTTGATTTGATTTATTATTGTCACATGTACCAAGATACAGTGAAAAGTATTGTTCTGTGTTCTAACCAGACAAATCATATCTTACATAAGTACATCAGGGTAATAGAACTGAATGCAGAATTTAGTGTAACAGATACAGAGAAGGTGCAGAGAGAGACGATTCCTAACACATGAGAAGGCTGTTCATAAGTCTGATAACAGCAGGGAAGAAGCTGTTCTTAAATCTGCTGATTCATGTTGTCAAACGTTTGTATCTTCTGCCCGATGGAAGAGGGTGGAAGAGGATATAACCAGGGTGAGGCAATTCTTTGATTATTGTTGGATTCTTTCCCAAGGCAGCGGGCAGTGTAGATGGAGTCTTTGAAAGGAAGGCTGGTTCTCATGATAGACTGGGCTGCATTCAGAACTCTCTGTAATTTCTTGAGGTTTTAGGGAGATTAATTGCCGTACCAAGCTGTGACGTATCCAGATAGAATGCTTTCTATGGTGCAGCTATATAAAAAAAAGGGTCATTGTGACATGCTGAATTTCCTTAGCGTTCGGAGGAAGTAGAGGTAGTGTGCTTTCTTGACTGTGTTAATGTGGATGGATTAGGATAGATCACTGACGATATTTACTACCAGGAACTTGAAGCTCTTGACCATCTCCACCTCAGCAGCATTAATACAGACAGGGACGTATCCTCCACATGGTTCCTGAAGTCAAATACTAGATTCTTTATTTTACAAACATTGAGGGAGAGATTGTTGTCTTCAGACTACATCACTAAATTGTCTGTCTTCAGGCCTTGTTATCACAAGGCCTGCTAATACACAGCACCTATTGCTAGTCATGAACAGTCTCCATTAACAGCTACTCACCCTCCTTGCCAGATCATTATCCACTCCTGTGTCTAGCTGCTCTTCTCTCTCTTTGAGCTCTATACCCACCTATCTTTTACTCCTTACCCCCTCCACTACCCTATCTTCTGTTCATAAACTGACATTTTCCTAGCTACTGTCAGTTCTGAGGAAGGATCACTTGACCTGAAATGTTAACTATGATTTTTCTACACAGATGCTACCAGACCTGTTGAGCTTTTCCAGCAATTTCTATTTTTGTTGACATTTTTGTTTGATGACTTACAGTATCCACAGTTCTTTCAGCTTATATTTCATTCTTGTACTTGGTCCATTGTTGTTTGAGATCCAACCTAGTATGGTGGTGTCATCAGCAAATTTGTAAATGGAGTTAGAGCTGAATTTGGCCACAATGTTGTGAGTGTATAATAAGGGGCTGAGTATGCAGCCCTTCAGGGCACCAGCGTCGGGGATTATTGTAGAGAAGGTGTTGTTGATTGTGGTCTGTGGGTCAGAAAGTTGAAGATCCAGTTGCTGGGGCAGCAAGGGTTACACAACCCTAGGTCTCTGTTCAAAAATAATGGAGACGTGTTTATGCGCATTATCTTTACTCATTGGGATAACGTTTTGGGAGAAGTATGTTTTGACATGATGAAGTTCTTGTACAATTCACAGGATGTAGTTGCACAATTTCACCCTGTTGTTTACTGTCTGTCATTGTGGTCACTCTGGATGTGTTCTGATCAGGTGTTACAAGAATGCAGTCAGTGTCTGAATCATCTTCTTGGATTCCTTGTGGATTGCCATATGAATACTAAGACAGAATTCTTACTGAGAAGAAGTTTCAGAAGATTTATTCACAAAAAACGACTAAATACATTACACCTCGATCAGAAAGTTTTCATCAATCTTTACAGTGAAAGATGCTTTGAACATTCTATTAATATTAAAGAATACAGGGGAGGAATTAAGTGCCATCACCATCACTAAAGAAGTAGTTTTAGACAAATTAATGGGCTAAAGGCAGATCAGTGCCCTGGCCCTGATACCTTACATCCTAGGATCCAAACAGAGATAGCTGCAGAGATAACAGATACATTGGTTGTAATTTTCAAAAACACCTTTGATTCTTGAGAGGATCAGAAAATTGTTTGTGCAGCACCTCTATTCAAATAGGGAGGGAGGCAAAAATTGTGTAGTTGTAGGCCAATTTGCCTAACATCTAATGTTGGAAAAGTATCGGAATCAACTATTAAAGAATTAATAGTAGAAGTATTGGAAAATCAGAAAGTAATCAAGTAGAGTCACCATGGTTTCGTGAAAGGGAAATCATATCTGACTAATTTATGAGAATTTATTGAGTAAGTCTCAACAGAAGGGAATCAACAGATGCGTTGAATTTGGATTTCCAAATGGCATTTACAAGTTACCTCACAAAAGTTTAAGTCATAAGGAAAGAGCCCACAGTGTTGGAATTGTATAGAGAATTGGCTATGGGCAGGAGAGTGCAAGCAAAATAACGTGCTCTTTTTCAGGTGGTGGCTCATAACCAGTGGAGTTCCGCAGAGATCAGTGCTGGAACTACAACTGTTTACAATATGTATTCATGTCTTGGATTGGAAATGAATCTACTGTAGCCAGATTTGCAGACAACACTAAAATATGTGGGAAGGCAGGTTGTGAGAGGGATATGATCGGTTTATAGAGACATATTGACAGGCTAAGTCAGTGACAAAAAGGTTGGCAAATGGAGTATAATATGGGATAATGTAAGTTGTTCATTTTGGAGGGGAGAACAAAATGTTAATTTAAATGGAGAGGAACCGAGAAAGCTACAACACTATGGGACTTGGAGTATTTGTGCATGAAACACAGAAAGCTAGCACACAGGCAGGGAGTGCTGCAGGCAATCATGAAGTGAATGCAATGTTGCACCTTATCTGAAGAGGAGGAAAGTCGTACTGCAACTGTACAAGGGGCTGGCGAGACCATAACTGGAGTACTATGAGCAGTTTTGGTCCCCTTATTTAAGGAAAGATTGTTCTATTGGAGAAATTCAAAGAGGTTCACAAGAATGATCCCTGTATGAAGGTAGAGGAAAGTTTAAACACGTTGGAAATTTACTGACTGGAGTTTAAACATATAGGATCCTTAAGGAACTTGACAGGGTTAATACTGAAGATGTTTCCCCTCATGGAAGAGTCTAGAACCAGAGGGCAAAATCTCAGAATAAAGGGGTGCTAATTCAAAAATGAGATGAGAAGGAATTTCTTTTCTTCGGAAGTTGTGAGTCTTTGGAACTCCTTGTCACGGAGAACTGTGGGGCAGAACCATTATGTATATTTAAGCTGAGATGGATAGATTCCTGATCATTTGGGGAATCAAGGATCACTGGAAAATACAGGAAACTGGACATTAGGAATGGTGGATCAGCTGTGATCCTACTGAATGGTGAGGAGCAGACTAGAGGGGCCAAATGGCCTACTCTGTTTTTGTTTCGGATTTCCAGCATCCACAGTTCTATTGGAGTTTTGGCCTACTCCGATTTATATTTCTTATGATCTTAAGGAAAGTTCTTTCAGATATCATGCAAAATGTGACTGAAACAATCCAGAAATTAGAAGGGGAAAAGTTCTGGTTGAAGCATCAGGAAATATTACATTCCCAACTCATGATTTTCCTTTCAGGGATTTTAATAGATGGAAAACTACTAGCTAAGGATATGAAATTTTCCAATATGTCATCCAACAATATATTCAGAATGCTGAATTGTGAAATCTCCCTCTTTGTCTTAATATTAGCGGAGGAGGCAAGTTTAAGGATGTTTCATAGATTGTTAATTAAATTTCAAACTGTTATTTTTATTTACTTACAATTCATTTTTATTTTTAAATAATTTGTATATTTTTCCAGAATACATGTCTGATGAAAAGTACATGCTGTTGTACACATTTCACAAAACTTGCTAGTGCATGCAGTCAAGATCATAGATAGTTATGTTGAATAATTCAATAAAGGGCGGCACGCTGGCTCAGTGGTTAGCACTGTTGCCTCACAGCACCAGGGACCCAGATTCGATTCCAGCCTCGGGTGACTGTCTGTGTGGAGTTTGCACGTTCTCCCTGTGTCTGTGTGGGTTTCCTCTGGGTACTCCAGCTTCCTCCCGCAGTCCAAAGATGTGCAGGTCAGGTGAATTGACCATGCTAAAGGGCCCATCGTGTTAGGTGCATTAGTTAGAAGGAAATGTGTCTGGATGGGTTACTCTTCAGAGGGTTGGTACGGACACATTGGGCTGAAGGGTCTGTTTCCACACTGTAGGGAGTCCAGTCTAGTCTAAAAAGGTGTTGGTTCCTGAATACCAGGGTCAGCTCAAATTCTGACTGGAGCCCAGCAGTAATATGGGCTTGCAGACATGAGCATTGAGCAGATACCAACCTTTACAATTTGTAAACTGTTACACCCTGTCTTCTCTGAGGTTGGTCAGATTATAAAGACTTGAGATATACAGCAATTGGGTCCATAGAGAGGAACATCACATATCCTGTGTTGTCCCAGTTCCATGACTAGAACATACATTATTCCCTCTGCCTTGAAAATATCAAATTTAAAATCACACAACACCAGGTTATAGTCCAACAGGTTTATTTGGAAGCACTAGCTTTTGGAACACTGCTACCTGATGAAGGAGCAGCGCTCTGAAAGCTGGTGCTTCCAAATAAACCTGTTGGACTATAATCTGGTGTTGTGTGATTTTTAACTTTGTCCACCCCAGTTCAACACCGGCACCTCCACATCTTGAAAATACCAGATATTTTTAGACCACATATTTGCTGTAAAGGGCATTTCGATTAACCCTACACCAAGAGAACGCATTATATTTAAATCAGAAGTGATTACTGAGGGCATTGTGACTAGTAAAGGTTTCTTTCCTATTGTAGAGAGCAAATGCATGGATTTGGATCCAGGAGACATTTAGACCACTCACAACTTCAGTCGCCAGTAGTTCTGATGACAGGCTGAGTCTGTATGCAGGAATGTACCACAATAGCTGCAATTCAACCAACATTTATCTGCCATGATGGAATGTCAGTATTTATCTTAAACTTTCCAATGACTCTTAAAACCCATTGCCATCTTGGACTTAAACAGATTATGACTGGTACCAACTGAAGCATTTCTCAAAGCTGTTATAAACAAACTTTTCTTCCTGTTCCTCTCCTGTCTAATGCTTGGAATCATTCCACCAATGTATTATTCCATTGTTGATAACAAATCAGCTCCTCTGTAAAGTAGTTGAAATCTGAAAGTTATCTTTACCATGTATTTGTAACAATAAATCTTAAGGAGGTGGATGAATTGTCAATCAGTTTGTTTATCTAAAGTATTTCATTTGCAATTATATACAATGTTCCTGTAGTTCTGGCACCCAATGATATATGGCTTCTGAGAGCAGCAGAACAGATTGTTTTAATACTCTAGGCTCTGGCAGGACTTCTCAATACCTGTACCTCAGCATCAAGACGCATGATGCATGAAGACAAGAACAATCTCAGGCACAATAGAACTCCAAACTTGCATATAAACTATAGTGTAAGACTAACAAAAATCCTATAATCTTATTTTTTGATCTCTGTTCATCATTTTCTGTCTTTTGTATTATCTATACCAACATTCACAAATCTGAGCCTATAAGAATTACTAGTTTTTTTTGAAGGACATGTGGAATACATCGGCAATCTTAGATGGTTCTTGTGGGGTAGTGATGGTGTTGAAACATAGAAACAGAGAAAAATAGGTGCAGGAGTAGGCCACTTAGCCCTTTGAGACTACAACATCATTCAATATGATCATGGTTGATCATGCAATTTCAGTATCTCATTCCTGCTCTGTCTCCCTTTATCTTCTTGATCTCTTTAGCCGCAAGAGCCATGTCCAGCTCTTTTGAATATATCTAATAAATTGACCCCAACAGGTTTTTGTGGTAAAGAATTCTACAGGTTCACAACTTTCTGAAGAAATTCTTCCTCATCTCAACCCTGAATGGCTTACTCCTTATTCTGAGTCTGTGACCCCTAGTTCTGGATTTCCCAACACTGGAAACATTCTTCCCGCATCCAGCTTGTCCAGTTACATCAGGATTTTATATGAGTTTCAATGAGATTCTCCCTCATTCTTCTAAATTCCAGTGAGTACAAGCCCAGTTGATCCAGTCTTTCTTCATGCCATCCTAGGAGAACCTTTACTGGATTCTGTAAATTTACCTGGAAACACATTCTGTCAGGGTGGAATGTGTTTCCAGGTAAATTTAAGGTCAGGGTGGAATGTGTTTCCAGGTAAATTTAAGGTCAGGGTGGAATGTGTTTCAGGAAGGGGAGGGAGGTGTCAGAGATGGTCCAGGTAAATTTAAGGTCAGGGTGGAATGTGTTTCCAGGTAAATTTAAGGTCAGGGTGGAATGTGTTTCCACCTGACCTTAAATTTACCTGGACCATCTCTGACACCTCCCTCCCCTTCCTGGACCTCTCCATCTCCTGACCTTAAATTTACCTGGAAACACATTCCACCCTGACCTTAAATTTACCTGGAAACACATTCCACCCTGACCTTAAATTTACCTGGAAACACATTCCACCCTGACCTTAAATTTACCTGGACCATCCCTGACACCTCCCTCCCCTTCCTGGACCTCTCCATCTCCATCAGTGACGACCGACTTGACACTGACATTTTCTACAAACCCACCGACTCCCACAGCTACCTGGATTACACCTCTTCCCACCCTACCTCTTGCAAAAATGCCATCCCATATTCCCAATTCCTCCGCCTCCGCCGGATCTGCTCCCAGGAGGACCAGTTCCACACAGAAAACACCAGATGGCCTCCTTCTTTAGAGACAGCA
>NC_057735.1:24374380-24394088 GCF_004010195.1 Chiloscyllium plagiosum
TTCAACAGTTTCCTCATTTCCCCTTCCCCCACCTCATCCTAGCTTCTAACCTCCAGAAACTCGATCCCCTGACCTGTCCGGACTTGTCCGACCTGCCCAGCTCCTTTTCCACCTATCCACTCCACCCTCTCCTCCCTGACCTATCACCTTCATCTCCTTCCCCACTGACCTATTGTACTCTATGCCACTCTCTCCCCACCCCCACCCTCCTCTAGCTTATCTCTCCACGCTTCAGGCTCTCTGCCTTTATTCCTGATGAAGGGCTTTTGCCCGAAACGTCGATTTTGCCTGTCCCCGGATGCTGCCTGAATTGCTGTGCTCTTCCAGCACCACTGATCCAGAATGTGAACATTTCAGTGTACTTACAAATGACCATTTTATACTGACCTGCATTGTGTTTCGACCTGCATACAAATCAACTTGTGAATGAATTGAAGAATGGGGATGCCTGTAATATCATCTCTGATCAGGATGATTAGACAATATCTACATTGGCAATCATGGTACTGCTGTGGGTAGTTTGTCTCTTTGATTCTTATCCCTAATTCTTTAGCAGATATATCTAGTAAGCATCAATCTGTTGAGTTCATAATAACAGACCAAATGACTACTAAGCTTATGCCAATTCCTTTACAACAATAAAATGCATTCATTTAGCATCTTTATCATTGTAAAACCTCCCAAGATATTACACAAGCATGTTACCAAGTAACTTTATCTACCTGGAAACGTATTAATATGAAATCAAAATTTTGCCAGAAAACATCCATAAACATTTATTAAGTATTGTAAAGACAATTAGTTACCATATCTGTCTCTCCAACATAATATAAAGAGAAATATCCATTTACATTTACAGGAATATCCTATTTTGCCATTTACTCTAGGCTTGCTTTCAAGTAAAACCTAATAACGGCACAAGATTTAGAATTAGTTGAAAATGAAAATATTTGCATTAGTGCAATGTAAGTAGCCAAATAGGATCTCCTGTCAGCATCTACAGAGAAAACAATAACAGGCCATGTGCTGGAACTAGTTCCTCACTACTACTGAGGGCACAAACTGAGCAGGAGCAAAGAACACTTTAAAATGCTCATCCTGATCTAAATGAATGCAACCTTGTCATGTAAAAGTGGCTTAAGAAACTATTTTGTTCCTGTCCTTTAATCCCTTCCGCCCCAAGCAGAACTAATCCATCTTTTGAGTATAGTGACCAACAACCCCCAACCAGCTTTGTATTTTTTTTACTAACCAGTCAAGGGCATTAAAAGAGCATTGTCTTCAGGAATTCCTGGTTAACAAATCAGAAATTCCTGCATTGAATGTGTTCAGTCTGCGAGCATTGCTGATGGTGTGGCCAAACCAGGTTAATATATTTCAGCTTTAACTATAATTTTGAACAATACCAGTTGCAACTTTAAAGGTTGTTCAAACAGATATCTATGAGTGTCATTTATTTACAATCCTGTCAATAAGCTATAGTTTACACACAGGAATTTCTATCTCATGAGCCAGTAATCATTGTGATGTTTTCTTTAAGTGCAGAGTATCCAGTAATATTTTTGGGGGTTTAAATCTGACTTGTGTAGTTATGTTTGAACATAATATATCCCCAATTTTTGTGGAATATTTACCTTCACAAGAAATGGCCTGTTATGTCTTGCTGAAGTCTATCAGCTTAAATATGCTCATTTTGCTGAGAAAATAACTAGGAACAAGATCTTTGAAACAAGGATTCTCTTAATAGCTTAAAGAAAAGATCAGTGAATACCATCAGTCAGTGAATTTGCATTGAATTGTGCAGGTGTCTGTGAAGGAAGAACAAACAAGGAGATAGAGAAGAGTGAGATAGAGAAATAAGAATGATTTTGAATATTAGGTAGATGTTATTGTCATTTGTGAGTTGTGGCTAACTGATTACACTTCACTTTAATGCTAGTAACTCTACTTGCAGTATTTTATCTTGAAATGATTTATTTTTCTCGTTAATTTCTATCCCTACCTGTAGCCTCTGCCCTTCGCAGGATTATAGCATGGGGCAGCACTGAAGGAGGCCATTCAGCCTTTTATGCCTGTTCTATTTCATGAACTTTTCACAACTGAATGGACCAACTGGAGAGTTGATCTTAGTTCAGAGGGAGGGACATTACGACTGAGCACCAAGAACCCAATATATAATTATTCCTTGAATGGGTATCAAACATGGGCCACAGCAGTGAAAACACAGGACCCTAAGCATTGGCCAAATGAGGAAACTACGATGACTTTTAGAGGCTCTGTGGTACAGTGGTTAGTGTCAATACCTCTGAGCTCGGAGGCCCTTGTTCAAATCCCATTTCCCCCAGAGGTGTAAACATCTCTAAACATGTTGACTTGGAAAAATCTACTAGCTGTATGATCATTGCCTAGGATTTTTTTTATTTTCTCTCCCTCACTTGGGACTTGATATTGGATACATCCAATGGAATATCAGAGATTATCCATCCAAGGCAATAATCTAACTTCCTTCCAATTTAAAAATATACAAGTTACATTTGCCTGTGGCCGCAAGTAAAGTTCCCATAACTGTACTACACATGCACATAATCACTTTTTAAAAAATAACATGTGTCTCATATTCGGGAAAGGTTAAATTAAAGCAAAGGATTTACAGAAGATAAATTTTAAACTGTTTGGGATTTGTCATCTTCCTGTCAGGTCTTGATTTCCTTCAGTGTAACTAGAATGTCACAGTTCAACAGAGTTAAAATTGCAAGGAAATTGTGCTACACTTTAGTATTGAACTTCCTCACAAAGCCAACTCATTCACAAAATACTGCACAACCTGTAATTGGTGAGGTTACTCTGCAAACACAGGCATTTTGTTTTTGATTTATGAGAGAGGGAATTCTGGGGCTACTATGATACCACCTTGATGCTGCTCTGTAAACTAATACGAATAGTGCCAGCCTATAGAATTTTCCCTCGGCAACCTCAATATATAACTCCCACATAATGTTAATACCATATTTCCCAACAAGATATACTCTGTTAATCAATAATGACAGAAATGTAATCCTTTTACTCTATTCAAATCAATCAATGCTAAATTGAATGTAATTAGAGTTCAATGTAATTCCTGTTCCTGAAAAAAAATGTACAACATCAGCACATTTTACAGAGGATGCACTACAGATGGGCAATTAAAGAATATGAAAAAAAATGTTTTGGTATAGCTTTTGCAGACACCAGGGCAATAACTTGAGGAGCTAGCGTGTAAAACAAATATAGAACCATCCTATATAAATTCCTTTGTTTATAGCTGACAGTTCTCCACTAGGACTTCATTAACAGGGCCATGAGATTTTTCCACACACATTTAACTAGGTATTTTGATAAGGACTGCCATGTAGTTCAAAAGACATCACAGTCAGTATAACCATTCACTTCCTTCTCATATTTACAAACGGGGTATTTGCAAACCTGGTCATGAAGAAAGGATAATCCTTAAAGAGATTTTGAATGACAAATAGGATGCCATTCTGGTGACCTCCTGACCTCCCAACAAAGTAGGAGTTTTTCCCACACACTGTTGCTTTGAGGTGGCCGAGCTGAATTTCTTTTATGGTCGTTGGGTCAGTGACCTTCTCTGGCCCTTGGAGAATTCAAAAATTCCAAACATTTACCTGTGTAGTACACTGACATCCTGTTGAATTCCTTACAACAAATTCCAAGATTATAATCTTTATTCAACTGTGGGTATTTTTGCTCAAAACTGTTCTTTAAATTATTAAAACATCAAGTGCAGTATTTTAGACACAATAATTTTTTTTGTTGAGCTACACAGTTAACACATTATATTAAAAATAATTTACATGACATTGTTTTCTTCAGTTCTGCACCTTGCCTTATCTTGTTGAAGCAAAACAGGTGATAGTAAACACAGAAATCAGTCCCATCAATTAGTCTAATTAGTATAGCTTTAGTATTGTTTCATCTGGATTTCCTTGCCATATACTTCAAGCTTCTGACCTACCTTTTCTTCCAGAATGGGGCCTCAGGGAAAACACTTAAAATACCACACTTATCTTCCTGCCTCCATTGAGTTTACGTTCTAACACTACCAATCTTTCTCATTAATGTATTTCCTCTATCTTACACTCAGGGAGTATGTGAGAATGACATGCAGAATATCCGGAATTTCTTTTGAAAACTTAGGGTTGATTTTCAGATGATCGGTAATTTTGCTACCTGCAAAAACCTGCAATTTGTGTTAAACTTTCTTCTTTTCACTATTATATAACGTAAGGCTATAAATCACATTTGAGCTAAGTTTCATTGCCACTAATATATTTAACAGACTGTTATCATTTATTCTGTTTGCAATAGTTGAATTGCAGTCTGAAGAAGATATGAATTACGTGAATATTAGGGGAATGATGGTATGTACGTTGGAAAAAAAACCTTGCTTTAAATATCCCCTTGTACATGTATTTTGCCTTTTGACTCTACATAAAGGAACAATATTTAGAGAAACACACTAGGCAAACCGAAGATTAAATACCAGGCCAAACAGCAGGTCTCTCGTGTTGATTAGTTAATTAAACAGCAATTACACTTGCATTTCATACCATGATCTAACTTAATCAGATGCTGTAAAGGATGTAATTCATCTTTTGGGTTACTATTTTTTTAAAACTGAGGCTCTACACAGACGCTGCATTAGAACACAATGAAGTGATTGGAACACTTGTTGGAAGGCTGACAGATTCTCTCAAGTCTTCAGCAAGTTCCCACAAACAGCAATGAAATTAATGACCCTATAATCCGCTTTATAGGTTGGACTAAGGGACACATATTGGTCAGGACAGGAAGAATTCCCAGTTCTTCTTAGAATAATGCAATTGGATCTCTGCAGGCAGACAGGGCCTTGGTTTTACATCTCACACAAAGCACAGCATTTGCACAATGCAACATAGCCTAACATATGAGTTCATGTTGCTGGAGTGGTACTTAGAATTAGAATACCAGATAGTAGTTATGTTCCTGCTCCTGAGTCAGAAGATCTGGCATTGAGTTCCACTTCCACTGAAGATGTGTCATTTCATAAATGAAAACATTAATTAAATTAACTGCAAGATAATTGCGTAAGGGTCTAAGAGGCTTCAAACTCTTAGACTTCCACTATAATTATGCCATATGGACTGGGTGGGAGAACAGTTCAAGATCTTGAAAGAGTAAAGCTGACCACTTGGGTTTTCCTCATAGCCTCCAGAATGATATCTATCACATTTACGTAGATGTTTACAGCATAGAAGGAAGCCATTCAGCCCATTTTGTCTGCTTCAGTCAACAAAGCTCTGACTATGCTAATCACATTTTTCAGCTTTTAACCCAAAGCCCTGGAGACTATGGCAATGCAAGGAAATATGAAAATACTCTTGAAAGATTATGAGCATTTCAAACTCAAGTACTGTTTGGGTAAAATCTTATTGAAGCTATGCGGGCTACAGTGACCTTTGTAACAGAATTGAATGAGAAGTCTGGTAATGCCTATCAGAACATGGGGAGCATCTCATTCCCTTTTTTAGCTTTGGACCAGCGGTGAGGTAAGTGTCTCACTAGGCAGTAGCATTTTGCCAGTTAAGGGGGAATTATAGCTTGTTAAGAACCTTGTTAAACTCACCTCATTAATAATCAGCTTCCTATCATACCAAATGTACTGCAGGATTCTCAGAGCAGGAATCCCTGGTGACTTCAGCTCGCTGTTGGCTGTGAGGGAGCTCCATGCTTTCCAGCACCAACAGCATCTCAGAGCACAATCCGTGACCACCAATGGTATACATCCCACAATTGCCAACCTCTCATGATAATCATGGCACCTCTCCAATCTACTTCCAGGCCATGAGGGAGGCACAGACTTGAATTGTATGGTACAGCAGCAACTAAGGATAAAAGGATGCAATAGGGAGAACATGTGCTCATAGACTGGAACCCAGCTCATGGATTGGATAAGGGGGAATCTCAGGGCTATTTACTTACTCTCTGAGCACTTGAACACTTAGCACCTTCCTGCATGATTGCAACATCCATGCAGTGGTCACTCTCAATACCTCCCATTTCACAACCTACAATGCCCTCTGATGCTATTCCACATACTGCCTCACATTCATCTTGAGTTTTCCCATCATCTTCATCATTCCCACCTCCATAAATGTCACTTGCACTTGCAGTTATGTTCCTGCTCCTGAGTCAGAAGATCTGGCATTGAGTTCCACTTCCACTGAAGATGTGTCATTTCATAAATGAAAACATTAATTAAATTAACTGGAAATTGTCTAAATACAGACTGGGAATTGGGTAGCGTTTAGTCATGTAGAGATTGCAGCAGCAGTCAGGGGGGTCGTGTATTGTCAACTGGAGAGCTGCGAAGACAGGGTTCAGAGTTGGGTCAGTCATGTCAAGAAGGTACTTGTTGAAGTTGCTCAGGTATCTGGGACAAAAACAGTCCTGGCTATCCATCCATTGTTCATTAACAAGGCTAGAAGCGGGATCTGTAAGGGCAGTGAGAGTGATCACTGTCAAAAGGAATGGGGCTATCCCAGCAGAAGAGGAGTGGGGGAACAGTGACATTTATGGAGGTGGGAATGATGAAGATGATGGGAAAACTCAAGATGAATGGGAGGCAGGATGTGGAATAGCATCAGAGGGCATTGTAGGTTGTGAAATGGGAGGTATTGAGAGTGACCACACCATGGGCTCCACAGATGGCAGTGTAGAGGAGTAGGGTGGGCAACATTAAGGTGTAATGTCAGGGTTCAGAGGATAGGGAAGACAGTTGGAGATGAAGTTCAATGCGATGGGTCTCCTTATTTAACGTGTGAACAAAGGATGTTGGGGTCTTGTGAGGAGAAACGGTACATAATGGCTCTAGGGAGAAGGTGGGGCGAGGGTACCAGTGGGCCAGTGCTGACAGTATCCACCGGAGTTGCATTCCCTCCCATCACTTGCTGTCCTCTAGATCATCAAACTTACTGCGGTGATTGACAGGGCCTCAGCTGTGACCTCAGTGACAGGGTCTCGCTTGTCCTCACCTACCATCCCACCAGTATCTACATCGAAAGGATTATTAGCCACCTTTTCCACTATCTTTCACAAGATGCCACCACCAGACACATATTCCCCTCCCCTTGTGTCAGCCTTTTACAGGGACCATTCCCTCTGGGATACCCTTATCTATTCCTCCTCCAATCACAACACTGCCTCACTTTCCACAGCACCTTTCCATGCAATCACAGAAGGTATAACACCCTCCACCTCACCACCTAAGGCTCCACAAAGACCTTCCAGTGAAGCAGCAATTTATCTACTCAATCTAGTCAACTCTATTCACTGCTCACAATGTGATCTCCTCTACATTGGGGAGATGAAGCACAGACTGACTACCACTTTGCAGAACACTTACGTTTGTCCACAAAGAAGACTCTGACATTCCAGCTGTCTGCCACTTCAACACACCACCGTGTTCTCCGGGCAACACCTCTGTCTCAGGCTTGCTGCAGTGCTCCAGCAAAACTCAGTGCAAACTGGAAAGCAACATCCCATTTTTCGCTTGGGAACTCTGCAACCTTCTGGATTCAATGTTGAGTTCAATAATTTCAGGGCCTGAGCACCTTCTCCGATCTCCCTAACCAATCCCTGCACATTAGGCAGTGTCATTGCATGGACTGCTACGTCAACCAACCCATTGTCAGCCAGTAACAGTTCCCATTAGCATCTATTCATTCTCTCAGGCTGACCTTTACCCATTCCTTTGTCTGTCTAACTGTTTTTCTCTTTATGTGAGCTCCATCTCCACTTATCTTTACTCTTTCCCTCTCCTCTCACCCCTTCTCTAGCATATATCCTGTATTATCAACCTTTTCCTAGCAATAATCAGTTCTGAAGAAGGATCATTGGACCCAAAATGTAACTGTGCTTTCTCTCCATAGATGATATCGGACCTGCTGATTTCGCTGATATCAGACCTGCTGGTTTTCGGCACTTTCAGCCCTCATACTGTCAAGAACGGTTTTAAAATCAATAAGGTTCAACCCAAAACTGACCAATCTTCCAAGTTTGAAGAGAAAGCATTCTGGTAGAAAAGCAACATTTCTAGATGTCCTGCATTTGTGAAGTCGGAGACTTAGAGAAGAATGGAGACAGTGAGGACTGCCGACGCTGGAAGTCAGAATCAATAAATGTGAAGCTGGAAAAACAAAGCAGATAACACAGCATCCGAAGAGCAGGAAAGTCAACATTTTAGGTTGAGACTCTTTGTCAGGACTGGAGAGGGCGGGAGAGCCCAAAAGTATATAGATGGAGGGGTGTGGGAATACAGCTCTGGATCTCTATTTGGGTCTTTCTCACAATTCCTACTGTGTTAGTATAGCTTGTACTTAGTTGCAATTATGCAATAAATTGCATCCTGTTAGAGGCAAGAGATTCTTCTTGTTAAGCTATCAAATGGTTTTCCTCTACTACACTCGACCTTTAGTTTCCTTCCAGGAAAGAGAATGGTGACATATAGATTTACCTGATAGCTGTTGTGACATGATGAACAGTGGTGAAGATTCATGTTTCAACAGATTACTGGATAGTCTTTACACTCAAAGCTCTCAAAGAGCTTTGAAGACCAATGTGTACATGCATTGTTACCAATTATATAGAAGACAATGAAGTTGCCATATTTTAACTTATTTACTTCTGCGTGTAAGTTAAACTAGTTTCAGAAATCAGTTCTAACTCTGCTATTCTTTTCAAATGCTAGTCTTTCTTAGAACCTATACTGACTGAACATTGTAGAAGAGATCTGAAAATTCCCTGTAGGTGTGTCGCTCCAGTTGTTCAACATTGGCCTTAAAATTAAATAGTTGCAAATTTGGATCATAGCCATTGGATATTTTTCTATATTAAAGGTGCTATATGAATGCAAGTTGCTGTTATTATTGACTTTCATTACAATTGGAAAATTCATGCCAACTTAACGGTTCAGAAACAATAGTTGTCAAACTTCACCTTTCTATGTCAAGATCTAAACCACTCTTCAGACTGCTACTTATTTGTGTACAGAATGTCTTCCTCTGTTTGGTGAAAATGACCCCTTTTACATGTCTAGTTCCATGTCCTACAATTAATGTTGATGAGCAATTCTATCTTTATCGTACACAGAGAAGCCTAAAGGAGAAAAGAAAACAACAAAATTCAGTAACAATAACATGAACGTACGAATTAGGAGCAAACGAAGGCCATTCGGCCCCTCAAGCTATTTTGCGATTCAATAAGATCATGACCATTCCGATTCTGGGCCCAACCCCACTTCCCTGCTTATCCATGATAAGCTTGAACTCCAGTGTAGTCATAAATCCACCTAACCATAATCATTTTTTGCATCTTCTCCTCAATGATTAAATTTAATATTTCAATTCTGATGTTTTTAGTTTATCTGTCCAGAATCAGTACATAGATTATGAGCTATTAGTACGTTGATCGCAAATTGTTAAATTGTTGTGATGACTGTGACTAAAGTGGGATATCCTGCCCATAAATTTATCCTTTTAGCTGATAACCATTCTGTATCTATGAAGCTGAAATTGTACACCATTGAATACTGCCTTCTGGCTCTGTCGCTCACAAACCACTGGTTGCATTATATATGACATAACAGGATATAACTAGCTACAGCGTTCAAGGTTCTGCATTTGTATCTGTGTGTTAAAGGGGAGCAAAGGGCAACTGTTTGGCAGCTACACAGTTTGTCCATGTACGGATGAAACACAAACCAGATTATAGTGACCGTGATACTGTTACGGTACATGGCATCCCACATTAATAAAGCTGCAGTAATTGAGCCATGATTTACAAGTGACTTTTCAATGCAAGAAGTCAGGTCACATATCGGCCTAATTAAACTGTAGTAAGAGATAAATAAGCCAAGTATTGTTTGTCAATAAAGTCCTCAGTAAATCATTAAGAGATTATTCATCAGTTTTGCAAACTATTTAAAAGTATAATTCTTTGAGATAAGTTAAACGTTTGCTGACTGAAGCTTTTATTTTTAGATTATTTCTTTAGTTTCCTCATCTTTTTTGTTACCCATTTTGTTCACCCTTTCATAACCAGAATGAATCTTCACAAGGTTGTAAAGGCAGCATATCCCAGGATGTCAACTCAATTTCCAGATGTGTCTTTTTCTTGATTTTTCTTTTGGCTTCAGGCTGAATTAGAAGAAACCTTTGGAAATATTCATCAACACCCACTGCCTTTTGAAGGTTGGGTTGGTTTCAGAAGGGCAATATGAGATGATCTGAGCAGCACAATATAAAAGCCCAAGCGAAAAGATTCTGATATACAGAATCTCAAAAAAGTCAAAAATATAAGTTTCCAAGTCTGCCAATTAGTCATATTTCTTCATATATACTATTAATACAATTTCATGATTAGTTACAAAAGACATCTGCTAGGGAGCAGGAAAATAAGCCTTATTAGTCATCTTTCCCACAGATCACAACACCTTACTTCCTTGCAGTACGGTATGATGTTGGCGAAACAAAGCCTGACAGTTAACTGATGCATTCTCCATGACAACATAAATACTTATAAGAGTTCATTAACCAACCAACCAACACACCTCTCTCGTACAGGATCAATACTGGTTTTCCCCTTAAGTTAATATTCTTGTAAGTTAGCTTAAATACTTTTAAACTGCATAATTATCAACTGTTTAAGGAAAGATATCATTTCATCGGAGACAGTTCAGAGAAGATTCACGAGAATGATCCATGGTATGGAGAGATTGTCTTATGAGCAAAGGTTAAATATGTTAGGACCTTTCTCACTGGAGGTGATCTCCAAAGGCATGATTCTTAAGGAGCTTGACAGAGTATGCACTGAGAAGATGTTTACCCTCTTGGGAGAGTCTAGGACCAGAGAGTATAGTCTCAAAACAAAGGGGCACCAAATTAAGACTGAGGTGAGGAGAACTTTCTTCTCTTAGAGGGTTGTAAGTCTTTCGAACACCTTGCCACAGAGAGTTATAGAGCCATAGAGATGTACAGCATGGAAACAGAACCTTCGGTCCGACCTATCCATGCCGACCAGATATCCCAACCCAATCTAGTCCCACCTGCCAGCACCTGACCCATATCCCTCCATACCTTTCCTATTCATATACCCACCCAAATGCCTCTTAAATGTTGCAATTGTACCAGCCTCCACTACATCCTCTTGCAGCTCATTCCGTACCCGTACCACCCTCTGAGTGAAACAGTTGCCTCGTAGGTCTCTTTTATATCTTTCCTCTCGCACCCTAAACCTATGCCCTCTAGTACTGGACTCCCTGACCCCATGGAAAAGACTTTACCTATTTACCCTATCCATGCCCCTCATAAAGTTTGTAAACCTCTATAAGGTCACCCGACGTTCCAACCCCAGCCTGTTCAGCCTCTCCCTATAGCTCAAATCCTCCAACCCTGGCAACATCCTTGTAAATCTTGTCTGAACCCTTTCAAATTTCACAACATCTTTCCGATAGGAAGACCAGAATTTCACGCAATATTCCAACAGTGACCTAACCAATGTCCTGTACAGCCGCAACATGACCTCCCAACTCCTGTACTCAATACTCTGACCAATAAAGGAAAGCATACCAAACACCTTCTTCACTATCTTATCTACCTGTGACTCCACTTTCAAGGAGCTGTGAACCTGCACTCCAAGGTCTCTTTGTTCAGCAACACTCCCTAGTACCTTATAATTAAGTGTATAAGTCCTGCTAAGATTTGCTTTCCCAAAATGCAGCACCTCGCATTTATCTGAATTAAACTCCATCTGCCACTTTTCAGTCCATTGGCCCATCTGGTCAAGATCCTGTTGCAATCTGAGGTAACCCTCTTCACTGGAGAAAGTGAGGACTGCAGATGCTGGAGATCAGAGCTGAAAAAGTGTTGCTGGAAAAGCGCAGCAGGTCAGGCAGCATCCAAGGAGCAGCAGATGTAGAGGGAGGAAGAGAGCTTCTTCAAGGAAGGCATCCTTGTAAGAGGATTCGCAGTAGGTTAAAATCTTCTAGGAGAAAGTGAGGACTGCAGATGCTGGAGATCAGAGCTGAAAAAGTGTTGCTGGAAAAGCGCAGCAGGTCACGCAGCATCCAAGGAGCAGGAAATGTAGAAGGGCTCATTCCCGAAACGTCAATTCTCCTGCTCCTTGGATGCAGCCTGACCTGCTACGCTTTTCCAGCAACACTTTTTCAGTTTTAACCCTCTTTACTGTCCACTACACCTCCAATTTTGGTGTGTCATCTGCAAACTTACTAACTGTATCTCTTATGCTCACATCCAAATCATTTATGTAAGTGAAAAAAAGTAGGGGACCCAGCACCGATCCTTGAGGCACTCCGCTGGTCACAGGCCTCCAGTCTGAAAAACAACCCTCCACCACCACCCTCTGTTTTCTACCTTTGAGCCAGTTCTGTATCCAAATGGCTAGTTCTCCCTGTATTCTCCCTTGCTAATCAGTCTCCCATGGGGAACCTTGTCAAATGCCTTACTGAAGTCCATATAGATCACATCTACTGCTTTGCCCTCATCAATCCTCTTTGTTACTTCCTCAAAAAACTCAATCAAGTTTGTGAGACATGATTTGCCACACACAAAGCCATGTTGACTATCGCTAATCAGTCCTATGCCAAATACATGTACATCCTGTCCTTCAGGACTCCCTCCAACAACTTGCCCACCACTGATGTCAGGCTCATTGGTCTGTAGTTCCCTGGCTTGTCCTTACCACCCTTCGTAAACAGTGGCACCACATTGGCCAACCTCTAGTCTTCCGGCACCTCACCTGTGACTATCGATGATACAAATATCTCAGCAAGAGGTCCAGCAATCACTTCTCTACCTTCCCACAGAGTTCTCGGGTACACCTGATCAGGTCCTGGGGATTTATCCACCTTTACCTATTTCAAGACATTTAGCACTTCCTCCTCTGTAATATGGACATTTTGCAAGATGTCACCATCTATTTCCTTACAGTCTATATCTTCCGTAGGGACAGAGTCTTGAGTGTATTTAAGGCTGAGATAGAATCTCGATCAGTGGGAAAATCAGGGATTACAGGGAGAAGTCAGGAAAATGGACGTGAGGAATGATGGATCAGCTTAGTCCTTATTGAATGGTGGAGTAGGCTTGAGGGGTGAATGGCCTACTCCTGTTCCTTTTCCCTAGGGTCTGATGGTCCTAACTATTTGTTTGCACCAGGCACATTATCTTTTTTAACTTTGATGTTTAGGTGTAGGTTTCATGTGTTTTATTATTGTTCATGTAGTCCAATTCCTCCTTATTTCATTCAAGAATACATTAAATCTGGTTCTTTAACTCTGAAGCAACAAGCTATGCCTTAATTGAAGTGTGAGAAAGCAGCATGCTAAAAAGAATGAACACTCTGTTGCAGCCAACTGAGGGGCTTATAAAGAGGGGAACCAATTCACTTGTCCTCACCTGATCATAACAGCTACTGTAGTCTCATTACAATATCTTTTGGCAATTTATATCTGATCAGACTTCACGTAAGCAAAAATATTTCAACATGTGCAGATTACTTTGCTTCAGAACCTAACATTTCAGGCAAACATTCAGAGACTCATAGAAGGACCTAGTATGAGGTTGTTTGGTCCAGCAGGGCAGTGTCAGCATTTTGAAAAGTCAAGTCAATTAGTCCCACTGTTCTTTTCTCCTATCCCTGTAAGTGTCTATCCTTTTTTCAATTTTGCATTGAATCCACTTCCAGCAACTTCTCTAATTGTGCATTCCAAATCATAAGAAAGTACTCATGTCGTCTCTGGTTCTTTTGCCAATTATCTGAAATCCCTGTTGTTTGTTTACTCACACTTCTGCTATTGATAACAATTTCTCCTTATTACACCATTGAAATCCTAAATAATTCTGAACACCTTTATTAAATTTCCCTTTGACCTTCTCTCCTCTATGGAAAATAACATCAGGTTCTGTGGTGTTTTCACATTACTGAAGATTTATTAGAGTGTCACAACACTCTAATAAATCGCCTCAGCACCCTCTGCAAGTTGTTACTTTTCTTCCTAAAATCTGCTGCCCAGAACTAGCCATAATACTCAACTCAGGCCGAAACTGCATTTTAGTTTGTCATAATTTCCCAGCTTTCAGATTATATTCCTCTATCCGTAAGGGTATGGATTCTTTGTGCCTTTTCAACAGCCTCATCAGTCTGCCCCATCAATTTCAATGTTTTGTGCACATACCCCTCTAATTCTAATTCTTTCTCTTTCTGAATGCCTTTAAAATGATACAATTTTATTCATATTGCTTCTCCTCATTTTTTCCGCAAAAAATAATATTTTCATCTTTCTCTGTATAAAACATAATCTGCCATCCTCACTATTTACTGCATTTCCAAGTTTCTTGTCATCTGAAAACTTACAAGTAATTCAGAATATACCCACGGTTCTTAATATATATCAAAAAGTGTAATCTTTCCAACACCAATTGCAAGGGCATTCCACTGCACACTTGCCTCCAGTCTGAAAAATAACTATTCACCACTGGAATTTTACGACCCAGCCTGTTTTATATCTGTGGAGCTAATGACTTTTGAACCCCTTATGTTTCAGTTTTGCCAACAATTCTATTCCAGTCACATCCTTCTACCTATGATAGGACGTGTTGCAAATCAAATCATTGGGGATGGTGTAGCTTCGTATGATGCATTTGATTGATGGTTGATGTATCCAATCCATGAGAAGTGAGTTCTGCAAGCAGAGCCACCTAAGAAATCATATTTAACATGTTGTGGTTCAGTGTTCATGCCTGTAGCCAAGCCATTTCATCCCCTGATTATCATGGTGTCTCAAGCCAGATCACAGATGCTATTTTCCTCTTTTATCTGGTGGTGTCTCCAAGAGGCAAAAATGCAAGATGCACTTTCAAGCAACCCAGAAGCAGAGTTTTGCACATCCCACTGGTTGTCTAGCTTCAGCTATTTCCCGACATAAAACAAAATCACTGAATATATGACCATCTTTCATCCTGAGAACATGCTCAAGCGATGTCGCCTCTGCTCGATGAGTAAAAACATACTTGAAAGATTTGAGTTAAAAATCACACAACACCAGGTTATAGTCCAACAGGTCCAACCTGGTGTTGTGTGATTTTTAAGTTTGTACGCCCCAGTACAACACCGGCATCTCCAAATCATGAAAGATTTGAGAGAGGCTTTCATGGCCTTCTAAACTTGTACTTTCATGATTTTGTCCTTCCATGAGGGAACATACGTCACATGGATAGGACACTCCCAATAGACACAGAAATGTTTTTTTTTTCCCAAATCAGCCAGCTTGTGGTCCATGGAGGGTCCCTAGTGGAAAGGGCCAAACCCACTGAAGGATCCCTGCCCTCACCAATGGTCTACCCCAACCCCAACTCTGTTTCTTCATTTGGGCTGAACTGATTAATTTAGCCTGCCCAATCCCATTTTCCATGACTCTAAGGCCTCCCATATGGCTGATGCTCTGGGTTTCCTGCAGTGCTATAAGTGGGCATTGCTCCTGATGGCTGTGCAGGGACTGAAGAATTGCTGTTCTATTAATTGGTGAACAACTCTTGAATCTTCATTGTTAAAGGCACAGGTATCCTGGCAGTAGCAGTTAACTGCTTGAATTGTTATGGGGCCTTCCAGAAAGGCTATGGTGAGGTTACCTGGTGACTAGGCCACTATTACAGCTGTTAAATGTGGTCTGTAAATTTGTAGAGGGAAAAGCAAGAGGAGGATTGAGTGGAACATAAAGGCCAACGTGGACAGATTGTTGGCCTATGTAGCCTTTCTCTCTGCCATTAGACCTATGTAATCCTATGTTATTTCATATTTCCCATAAATTTGGTGTTTGCATCATTGTAACATGATTAAATGAAGATGAAGTGCTTCAGTCCATTCAAACTGTAGTCTGCCTTGAAACTGTCACAAACCTGATATGTCTGTTGACCTCTTTAGTCCTGTATCACTAAGCATGCTGCTATGTGCAGCCAGCACCTGACAAGCCGCAGTGTTTGTCCACTGACAAGTGAGCCCACACAAGGTGCGAACAGATGACATGGAATTTTAACCCTTTGAGGGGCTGACATGCAGTGAGGCTTTTGAAGTTCCAAATGTCACTTCTTTTTTTTGCAGCAGAAAGGAAAACATGGTAACATTCAGTGATAAATGAGAAAACGAAAGAAAAGCTTTTGCAGCAATGGTAAAAATATGACATAAATGTTTAGGTTATTCAAGAAACAAGTGATTATATCATAAGGAACTAAATGTAACGTATTACAAAATGCAACTGTCTCCACAAAAATGCATCTTAAATAATATTTTGGGACCATATAGGACACACAATTTGAATAGGAAAGCGACCTGTGACTTTAAACCATTTTAAAATAGCGACATTTAATCAATCAAACCCATTTTGAGGCCATTACTACTCAAGCAACACTTATTTCAATAGTCTATAGTACAGTGTGTGTAACGATTAGCTTCTCTCACATTGCTGAAACAAAACATTTTACTGCTATATAGTCCATCACATCTGTTTTAATGATAAAGAATTAACTTAATTTGCCTACGAAGCATGAAGTCATAATCTGTGTGATCTAACTCTATAACTGAGTCACTGTGCTGAAAATCCCTTTGATAACATATGTGCCATGAAATGTCTCTACTGTCTCATCTTCACTTGCCAGGAATTCTCATTGACATATGTATGAATAACAATCTTGTTCATTCCACCAACTCTGCAACAGATAATTATAGCAACACAGTCAGTTTCACATCAGCCTTTCACAAATTACTATGTGCTTCTGAATGCATTACTGATTTCACACCACTTTTATATAACTATTTGTAACATTGATTATTTTCTGAATGTTGAGAATGTAGTCTTGTGATTCCCTCATGTGTAATGAATCTGCATGATATAAACTGAATAGTTACATAACATAATGAGAAATCACTTGAGTCTCTGTAGTTAGCAATGAGAGGACTCATTTTCATTCACCGTTAGAGCATTTGGATCTAAATGTTTTCCATATCGTCTACCCCCAAGCTCTCTAACAGCACATTCTCCAAAATCAGTTTCTTTTTTTTGAAATTCTGTGGAAACATACAATGTGAATTGATTTTATTCTGTAGTTTGGCTCACAATTTGCCAAGGAGCAGCTTTACTAATTGCAACAAACATGAAATTCATGGTGCTATTGCAGAAACATGTGCTGATCATGATGTTCACTGATGTGCAGCATTAACAGGAATAAGAGCAGCATACAGTGGATGGGCCTACATGGGGTACCAGTCGCAACATCTCCATGTTTTGTGGCTGATACCTCAATGGTTCAAGAATAGGAAACTCAAGCTTAAGTTGAAGATATTGGGATGGAACTTTCAGCATTGGCTTGATGTGAAATATTGCTCATTTTACACCCCTGCCAAAAGTTGATAGTTCAACTGACTATTTTCTCTTTTGAGATAGGACAAAACTTGTTGATCTCATCGGAGATACTTTACAATCAGACCTTACTGACACAACCCCACAATGGGCGGGTAAGAAAATGTTGCACATGTTGCTGTGACAACCAGTAAAATTCAGGTAGGTCCCAGAGTGAATCATTGCTCTGTCCATAGTTAACCAATCTCAGCACTTATGCTGCAATTAGCCCTAAACCCCTGGGCAAGGGAAGGAAAGAATTAGCCATGGTTCTGCCTCCTGATCGTTATCTAGTGACACTACATATACTTCAGTGAGGGCAAGATCAGAGTTTGGCTCTAATTACAATAACAACTCGCATTTATTTACTGCCTTGTGCACAGTAAAACATTCCAAGGCACTTCACAGGGATGCCATAGAATAAAGACACATAAGAAGTTATTGGGGCAGATGGTCAAAGGCTTGCTCAAAGAGTTAGGTTTTAAAGACTATCTAAAAGCAGGAAAGAGAGTAAGAGAGGTAGAAAAATTTAGGAAGGAGACTACTGAGCTTAATTCCTTGGCAGCTGAATGTTCTTGTGCTAAGAGCGGAGTAATTAAAATCAGCATGCTCAAGGAGATAGAATTGGAGGAGTGGAGATATCTCAAAGTGTTGAAGGACTGGCAATTTCAGAACTGGAGAGGGATGAGCCAGCTGGGTGGGACGTAATCGAACATAAAGATGATGGGTGAATGGATCATGGTGAGAGTAAGGACATAGCAACAAAGCTTCAGATGACTTCAAGTCTTCAAAGGGTAGAAAATGAGAAGCCTGCCATGAGTAATAATCCTTTCCATAACAAATAAATTTGTATCACCACACCCCCCATCCATGTTCATATACCTGTATAAGGAAGGATCAATTTGTAAATTATTGCTGACAGTTGAGAATACCCAGGAATCTTCAACGGACAGGAAAAGCAAGGAGAATCAAAACAACAGAAATTAAAATCAACAATTTAAAGGACACTTCCAAATGTTTATGCATCAGTAAATATAACGGTAAAGTCTCTGTAATTGGGCTGTTACATTAGCTCTCTGAGTAAGTGATCTACACTGACCACTGCTACTGGTTTAAATTAACGTGAGCTGGAGAGGAAATGGAGAGCTACAATGGCTTTTTACATGAAGAGAGTGGGGTGAAGAAAAATTACATAGATTCAAATTTAATCACCACTGTGTGTGCAAACCACAGGTAAAGACAAAATCAGGCTTAACCTTGACAACCGATTAATCTGCTGCCATTTATATTTGAATTTGAGAAAGTTGTGTGTGTGTGCGTGCGCACAGCAATGAGATACTCAGTTACACTCACTCTCATTCCATCTTGGATGCTCAATCAGGAGACAAAGATCTTACTGAGATGCAAATCGATGCAATTCAGGCTCAATACTAATTTAAAAATGGTGTGTCACATGTTGGACTCTAGTTTTGGTCTCACCAGGGAAATCTGGCACCACAAAAAAAAGCAGATTCAGAAGAGTGGAGCTTGATTGGCCAGGACCTGCTGGAGGTGTATGTCAGTATGCTTCGGGCAGGTACCATGAGTGAATCCATGAGGAAAGGCATCATCACTCTCATCTACAAGCGGAAGGGGAGAGGGAGGAACTCAAAAATTGGAGACCAATCTCACTGTTGAATGTGGTTTACAAAATTCTGTCAAAGATAATCGCCAACCGGGTCAGGTCTGCTCTGGGGTCGGTGATTCACCCTGACCAAACCTGTGCTGTATTGGGCAGGAAGATTGCTGAGAGTCTCGCACTCCTCGGGGAAACGATCGCCTATGTGCAGGACAGAGGGTTGGACACCTGCCTGATCAGCCTGGGCCAGGAGAAAGCCTTTGACATGATATCACACAAGTATATGAGAGATGTTCTCTCCAAAATGGGCTTTGGGGAGGGAATCTGAAATTGGATCAGACTGCTCTACACCAACATTGTCAGTGCAGTCTCAATCAATGGGTGGGAATCAAGATAGCTTCCCAGTCAGATCTGGAGTCAGGCAGGGCTGCTCTCTCTCTCCTGCCTTGTTTGTGTGCTGCATAGAGCCATTTGCCAAGTCCATCAGGAAGGATGCGAGCTTGAGAGGGGTGACTATTCCTGGCAGCAGGGGCCTGCAGGTTAAGGCCTCCCTGTACATGGATGACATCGCCGTTTTCTGCTCG
>NC_057735.1:24394365-24422894 GCF_004010195.1 Chiloscyllium plagiosum
GGTTTTGCGAAGGATGGGCCTGGCCTCGCTGCCGCGGAACGCTCTGTGTAGTTGGACCGTTCCGTATCACCTTTCCTTTGTGGAGAAGTTTATGAAGAAAAACACCTTTGACCACAAGTCCATCAGGAAGTGGTCAGCACGTAGTGTCCTTGAGACCCTTCGGGAAAAGGAGAGGGTGGATCCTATCGAGCGGTTCCCTGAGCAGACTGTCAAAGCCATTTGGCAGAATGCCTCATCGCCAGAACTTTCCAACAAGCACCAAGACATGGCTTGGCTGGTGGTGAGAAGGGCTCTGCCTGTGAGATCCTTTATGCACGCCTGGACTCTCAGCCGCACCGCACGCTGCCCTTGAAGCAGCTGTTGGGGGGGGGGCGAGACTGTCACACACCTCCTTCTGGAATGTGCCTACGCAGAAGAAGTCTGGAGAGGAATGCAGTGGTGTTTGTCGAGGTTCGACCCGAGCAGCGCCGTGATGTGGGACTCCGTGCTCTGCGGCCTGTTCCCCGGGATGCACACCGAGACGAATATCAACTGTGCCTGGAGGATCATCAACTCGATGATTGACACTCTCTGGGTGGTCCAAAACCTGTTTATCTTCCAGCTGAAGGAGTTGACCTCGACTGAGTGTTGTAGACTGGCACATTCCAAGGTCCAGGACAATGTATTGAGGGACGCGCTGAAGCTTGGAGAAAGACCACCGTGTAACATCTGCCTGTCTAAGAAGAGCAGGGGGCCCACGCAGTTAATTGGGCTCTGCTGACGCCTCAGCTTAAAATGTAATCGTACAGACCTGTAAATAAGAATGATTACTCGGTTTTCAGTATGCAAAGAAATGGAATGTTTACATACGTATGGCATGTCCAAGTGTACAGATCATCAAAGTATTTATGAATAAAGTATATTTTTGAAATAAAAAAAGATGGAGATTAAATTGAATTATTTATTGTCTTCTTGTGGACATGTAGCATCCTCCCACTCCAAGTCATTCCCTTACCCACTGGCCTGAAAATCATAACTAGACAGGAGTGACACATAGATTATGAAAATTGTCCCGGGAATGTAAAATGACATTGGCCTCAAGTTGGTGCATTGGAGAAATCCTACCATTCACCCCATTGAACCCAAGTTGAATTCTTGCATCGAATAAAGATTGGGCCATTATTCTGGCAGATTGCAAATAAAGAATTTGGTAGCTCAGAAAATATATTCAGTTAGTCACTGGCAGATATAGACCATGTGGTGGACACCCTATAATTGGCTGCAGAACTATTCAGCGAGGAGGAGAAAACTTAGCAGAACTCCCACACTAGATCACTATCCAGCAACCCTTCTGTAAATGCAGGAATGTTGTGGAATATCAAGACTGTTTCTGCTTTGATTTGCTAGTTGCTAATCTAACATCTGCTATTAAAGCTTCCAAGCACAATCATCACTTCTTCAGGATGAGATATTGAAGAGTACAAGGCACGTATGGAACTGTGATTGAGCAAAGAGTCAATGCCTTCAGGACAGGAAGGGAGAAAAGTGACGAGGGAAAAGAAATTATCCATTTGGCAAGTTACCAATTGGATGTCAGCACTTTTGAAAGAATCAATGCCTCTCAAAGAGGGAGAAGGATGAGATTTTAAAAAGTTGCTGCAATACAATTCCTTACAATTGGTCACCATGTGTAACCATGTCATGTATTAAACATTTTGATCAATAATTACAAATGAATATTCTGAAAAACCTCTGAACCGCCCTGACAACTGCAGTGATCTTGATATTCCATGAATCATCCATAGACACAACAAGCAGGAAAGTGATTCTGCAGAGTCTTTGCTAAAATTTCTTGGTAAATGCAAGTTTACGAGCTCACAAATGCTTGGTGATTAAAAACCCGTGTTTGTGTTTCCCTGGTAACTGTGCAATCTGGACCCTGGAATGAAGCAGACTTGTGCAAACTGAGAAACCGTCAGCACAGTCTGGAGAGAATTTTGCTGAAAAATTAGTTTAAGGAGGAACAGCAATGTCTCAAATACAATGAGCAGTAGATTGTAAAAATGCCTTCAAGGGGACAGTAACCATGAATAAGGGAACATTCTTGACTTTGAGTTGGGAGCAGGGGACTCAAATGTTCAGATACTTTTTAAAATTTGTTCACATACTGTGAATAATCCATCCAAATCTGTCCTCGAGAAGGTGGTGGTGGTGAGTTGCCTTCTCAAACCACTGTAGTCCATGGGGCGTAGTTACGCCCAAAGTGCTGTTAGGAAAGGAGTTACAGGCCTTATACCTAGCGTCAGTGAAGGAACAATAATGTATTTCCAAGTCAGGATGGTGTGTGTCTGGATGGGAAATCGAAGATGGTGGCATTTCCATTAATCTGTTGTCCTACTCCTTCTAGATTGTAGACATCATGGGTTAATAAGCTACTGTTGAAGGAGACCTGTGAATTGTTGCAGTGCATCTTATAGATGGCATGCACTGCTATCACAGTACATCAATGTGGAGAGACTGCATCATGAAGTTATTTGATGGAGTGCCAAATAAGAAGGCTGCTTTGTCCCTAATTTCTTTCAATGTGGATGGAGGCAAATTGGGAGTATTCCAGCACATGTCTGACTTGAGCCTTCTAAAATGTGGACAGGCTTTGAAGAATCAAGAGGTGAATTACTTGCTCTTGTGGCCGCAGTATTTGTATGGCTGGTTAAGTTCGGTTTCTGATCGATGGTATCTCCCAGTGTGTTGGGGGATTCAGTGATAGGAATGTCATTGAATATCAAGGGACTATGATTGCATTCTCTCATGTTGTAGATGGTTGTTATTTGTTACTTGTCTGGTATGACTGCTATTTGTCATTTATTAATCCAAGCCTGAATACTGTCCTGATGAATTTGGACAGAGGCTGCTTCAGTATCTGAGTAATCTGGAATAGTGCTGAACATTGTACAATCATCAGTGAATGTTTCCACCTCTGACCAAATGATGGGAGAAAGGTTATTGATGAGGCAGCTGAGTATGGTGGGACCAGGACATTACTCTGTGGAACTTTGGGATCTACCTCTGAGCCCGGAAGTGTGGGTTCAAATTATACTTGCTGCAAAGGTGTGCAATAACATCTCTGAACAGGTTGATTTGAAAATACTTATCCTGCATGATGGACCCCTAACAACCATTACCATTTTCCTTTGAATCAGATATGACTCAAACCAGTGGACACTTTTCCACCAATATTTTTGACTGTAATGCTCCCTGATATTACACTTGGTCAAATGCTAATAGTGATGGTCTGGAATTCAAGTACCTTTAAAAACTGAGATTCAGTGGTTGTGATGTGAGGCACACCATTTATCAATCAAGTAAATGATTTAATCTTGAAATAATTCCAGGATTATTCGTACACACAAAATCTATCACAATTTGAGTTTATTTCTATCAATAATAGGTGACCCTGTATCTTTCAGGTTTTTCAACAGCATTCTCCAAACCTCCACGGTCTAGAAGGTAAGGTCAGCAGATGCATACGAACATCACCAAATGTGAATTCCCCTCCGAACCACACACCATCCTGACTCAGAACTATATCACCATTCCTTCACTGTTGCTGGGTCAAAATCCTGAAACTACCTTCTTAAGAGTAGTTCTGGGATTACCTAAATCACGTGGACTGCAGCAATTCAAGATGGTTACTCACTATCACCTTCGCAACAGCAATCATGCTCAATAGATGTTGGCCTAGCCAGCAATGCCCATTCACTGATAGAATTGTTAAAAAAAAAATGAGAAGCATCCTGAGCAAAAACCAGGTTCTCCTTCAAAAAGAGGGAAGTTAAAAAAAAAGTCTTTGATGAACTCTTTCCTATTTCAGCACGTCCAATAAAGGGCTGATTAGAGTCATAAAGTCATAGAGATGTACAGCATGGAAACAGACCCTTCGGTCCAATCTGTCCATGCCAACCAGATATCCCAACCCAATCTCGTCCCACCTGCCCATATCCCAGCCCTGCCCATATCCCTCCAAGCTGAAAATGTGTTGCTGGAAAAGCGTAGCAGGTCAGGCAGCATCCAGGGAACAGGAGAATCGACGTTTCGGGCATAAGCCCTTCTTCAGGCTTATGCCCGAAACGTTGATTCTCCTGTTCCCTGGATGCTGCCTGACCTGCTGCGCTTTTCCAGCAACACATTTTCAGCTCTGATCTCCAGCATCTGCAGACCTCACTTTCTCCCCATATCCCTCCAAACCCTTCCTATTCATATACCCATCCAAATGCCTTTTCAATGTTGCAATTGTACTTGCCTCCACCACTTCCTCTGGCAGCTCATTCCATATACATAGATTTGGCAATGAGCTAACAGCTAGACTTGACAAACAGATTTAAAGAGATAAAGAAAATCATATTGTAAGGTTGAACAAAAAAATAATAATTGCATAAGTAAGGGAAATTAGGTTATATATTATTTTAAAGTAATTCTAAGTATCTCAATATATTTATTTAAGATTCACTCTACTCTTTTGTTGCGTAGATTACTACTATTTCTGCCTTAAGTGAATATTAAGTGGTCTGGATTATTTTTAAAACCACGCTGTCTCAATGACTATTAATCCCAAACCTAATACAGTTGTTTGATAAAAGAAGCTTGTAGTCAAGTATTTTTAGCACTGTTTATTTTCTCCAGGGTCAGCTGTTCAGTCACTAGCAATGAAGTGTGTACCAAAGATACTCACAATGAGCTAAGAGCTGGTCAGCTGTGAGTAGAATAGGAAAATCACATGTGCTCACAAGAGACCAGCATATAATCTGGTCTGATGATTGGAGTACTAAATTTATCATGAGTGACCTTACAATGAAACTCTGACTTCAGTAGCTTGGGTTACTGTTGGGCATTCTCAAAGGTTATTTAGCTCTTGTAGGTTTGGAATCAATTATGAGCCAGATGCTACCCTAGTTTTATGTGATAATTTCAATTAATACATTTCGTAAAATAAACTTTATGAGATTCTTCAACATCCATATTTCATAACTCTGCCACATTTTAATAATACACATTAATCAATATAAAATAGTAGCAATCATTTCAAACTGATTTCTAATGGATGATCTTGTACCATACCATTTAATGGTTTAAGATGCCATTTTTAAGCAAGAGGAAAGAGAGGGTACAAGAATGAAGGTTAAATGCCCTTAACCAATTGGTGAGTTGAATGGTTTTCAAGATATAGGAGATCAGACCTCATTGTGATAATGCTCTGATGCAGTTTCCAGCAATGACTGGATTGAGGCATTATTACCACTGCAGTAGCCCTTAGATAACTGGGTCCAACAGTCAAGTTGGGGATGAGGAAGATGGACAATGTGGTAGCAAGATTTGCAATCAGATCAGAGGTTCTGGAGCACACTGGGATCATGGGCGAGTATGCCAATTTGAGGTTGAAAAGCCTTCTGTAATGAAGGAGATCAGGGCATCAGGCTATAGAGGAAGGACTCAGGAGATTTTATTAATAAAACGTTCATTCACTGGATGTATACATCACTGGCTAAGCCAACATTTGTTACCCTTTCCTAATTGTCCAGTGGGCAGCTACGAGTTAACCATATTACTGGTGTTTGGAGTCACATATTGGCCAGACCTGGTAAGGATGCAGTAAGATGTCCTTCACAAAAGGACATGAGTGAACCAGATGAATATTTTCACTGACAATAGTTGCATTGTCATCATTATATTCTTAACTATAATAGCATTCAAATACCACCATTTGCCACAGCAAGATTTGAACTCAGATCCCCAGTTCAATACTTTAGGATCTCTGGATTAATTGTCTCGAGATAATACCACCAAGTCATCATCTCCCTTTATATATGTTGTGGTTCTGTTCGCCGAGCTGGGAATTTGTCTTCTCACAAACTTTGAATCCCTTTGTATATGTTGGAGGTATATGAATGTAATGGTCACATTATTTAAGGGAGGATATAAATGCATTGGAGTCAATTCAGAGAAGATTTACTGTATTAAAACCTGAAATTGACATTTAATAATGAGAATAAGTTGGAAAAGATAGGACCCAATGGAGTGGGAGAGGAAGGACAATGTCAGGATGAGAGGTCAAGACAAGTGGTGATTGTGTCAGTGCATAAATGTGAATCAGCAGTGATCTCCCTTGTAATTTAAGAAAATGCATTTAAGCTACATATATTAGGCAGGTGAGAAAAAAGGCTTACACAGCTCACTCCAATAGTTAGTACAAGGTCATTCATTGATTCCCTTAACATATTAAAAATTCAGAATCTCAACTATTGATACTTACATATATTTATAACACAGCTACTGTCTTTATAACTTAAATATCTGTAAAATCAACGGTTTCCCTTGTAGGTTAATCTTAATAAGAACGATTTTGGTTGGTTATATATATCAGATACTGGATACAGCCAAATTAGAATTCATTCTCTTCCACATTTTATATCTAGACAGAGTAAATTTCTAGTGTTCCTTGTTGTGTAGAGACATTCAGAGCTGGCATACTTGTGTGTTTATATTGTACTGCTGCCAGTAATGCATCAAAATGAAACCCATGGCCACAAAGGTGACCTTCATATGATAATTCAGTTTAAGAGTTAAACTGGTAAATTTAATCTGAAATGCAGACAGAACCAGACTCAATGCAGTGTAAATAGGTCTGAGAAAGACTTCAAATCCAACTAAACGCCATAAATAGAATTGTACCATATTTCTTTGCAAGAAGGTACATACTGGAACAGGCTAAATTACTGAGTGTCACTTCAATAGATTATAAAAAAGAATGAGCCTTCTGTTAATAGCATTTGTGGGTATTGGAAAGTAAACCATTGCATCATGTTTTTATACTGTATCTTGCATTATGTAATTATATTGATGAGTATCTTGACATTATTACATTTGAACCCATGAGCAAAAAAAGGGGATAAGTGAACATTCTATTGCATTGTCACTTGATCATTCTTTATTTAGAATGTCATCAGATCAGGCCAACCTCTTCGTAAACATCCGTGTGTATATGACGCACCAGGACCATTTCTTGGCTCAGTGGGTGACTTCAGCTGTTGACTGTAAGATGTCCTGCATATATTTATGTTCACATATCTTCTTCCAAACCCTCTATCCACCTTACCATACACAAACCTACAATGGTTCCACTTTATATTGTACATAACACAAAGTATTTTATGCAACATAAATATGGTATTACAAACTGACAACACCCTTTCCTGTCAAAAGAAAACTGTCCTTACTCTGCAGCTAAGCATATCTTTGAGTTAGCCAAATGGTAGGTCTTCAATAAAATGGGACGAAGGCTATGGTTTCAGAAATCTCTGGATTGCTGTACTCACTGTTACACTGGAATTGTACTCATTTCTTTCTGTAAGATCAGTAAGGAGCCTCATTAACATGTGCTGATCAGAGCTGCACCACATCAGCTGCTTTTTCTGTGTATGCCTGCATCAAACCCATAACGATTTTAGCATTTGTTAACCCATTCGTGTTTTCCATCCACTTTGCCACCCACTCTGGTCATATTCACATTCCAAAGATCAATCCAAAAACGTTGTGATATATAAAAAAAAGTTTCTCTCTGTTCAGAAATCTAGCTTGTTCAGCTGACCTGGAACAAAGCAGGGAGATCTAAGTGGATCTAAGTGAAGACCAATACACTTTAACTCACTTTCTGAACTTCCTTCTACTGGAAGGATTATGCCATGTCCTGGTTGAGAGCTGCAAACTCCCACTGAAGAGAACTCTGTCCTATGATCACTATTTACAGTGAGATAAATGGTGGTTCAATCACTTACAAGTCATCCTGAAAACTGGCATAACCTGGCCATTTTGTTTGGAGTTACTCCAATCGCTTGCTGAATGGACAATGTGAGGAACATTTGAGGTTTCTTTTGTAGATCACTTATGCACATTGGGTGCTCACCTTTTCCAAGGAGAGTTAAGACAGTATAAAAGAATTTGTTTTCCATTTAGAATGCTGGGAAATTTAGCATCCTGTTTGACACAGAATTAATACATTTGATTCAAATGTTCCATTCGGAACAGAATTAGGGCAAAGACTACTTACGAAACAGGAAGTTCAAAGATATCGATGTTAAATACTACAAGCTAAAGTTTAACAGAAATAGAAATCCATCTAATGGTTCTTTTTTCTCTGAACTAAGGCTGAATCTTGCTCTTTAGGTGGAATAATGTGCTTTGGTTTGTAAGGAATGTATATTACATTTCTACTACTCTTCATAGATCTGCAAACATTGCAGGTGCAATATTTCCAGATGATACAAGACAGCTGGACATCTTGCTTTCATTATTAACAAGAGATTGTAGAAACATCTGTTGGAAAATGTGAAAAAAAGCTATTATACTGGTAAGTAGTCAAGCAGCGTGGCATATGATCTAAAGTGCAGCTTTCATAATCATACTTTTAATCTGTAAGGTCAACATACACAAGTACAGAATTCAGAGGAGGACAGGGAGGCTTAAGCACACTAGATTCCTGTTACGTACAATTTCTTTAGCACCTCATATAGTTGTTTGCCTATCAGTATTATAACAAGGATTCCAATTAAGCGTGAGTACAGGGGGTTCAAACAGCTGCTAAATTAAACTGTTCGAAAGCAATATGAAGATACTATTATCATCCATTACCTTTTCTCTCCTGGCTTATGTGATGACATGAATACCAGCTGCCCTGTCATAAGCAGCCATTCTTAAATGAAGCAAGTCAGTGATTGTCAGCAGAATCTAACAGAAATGTCTTAGCCAAGCCTGACCTTGTCTTCATCTATTGTTGAAATACAGGCTTTCATCGGAGGTCACTGGCAAGGTGTGGCAAGTTACAGGAAATGTAAAGGAAACAACCTGCATTTCTATAGTGCCTAACTGCATCCTTATGATATAGCAAATTGCTTTCAATCTAAAGTATTATTCTTTGAAAGAAAATCACTTTCGAATTTGCACACAGCACAGTCTTGCAGAAACCAATTGAAGCAAATGACCCATTAAAGGTATTTTGGCTCTCGTGAATATGAAAATACTGTTAACCAGGGAAGGCAAATGCAGTATTCCTTATTCTTCTTCCTGGAAAAGCAACATCACCAGAGTTAAGGCACTGCCCAAGTACTGCACTGTCTGAAAGATTATGTGTTGGACTGAACTTAAATCCTAAACCCCAGACATGAGCATACTGTCCCCAGATACTTGGTACAGAGATGACAATTTGCTTGATCATAAGAATGAGATCCACAGCCTTTATTTTTTCTATTAATTAATTTCAGCCCCCAAGAATATGTCTGCAGCAACGGTTCCTCCAAACTCCCAATTAATTTCCTAACATTACACAAATCATTCTTTCAAATTATTTCAGGCAGCAGGATTCTCTTTAGGTCCTCCAGCTGCCAGTGAGTATTGAGTGCCATCTTTTTCCATTATAATCTAGCTGAGCTTTGCACGTTCTCAAAACTCACCAGGAAGATGAGCCACAGCAGATGGTAAATGCAACCCATGAGGGCTCCTGCCCATGCCTGACATCAGCAAGATATGTCCATTTCCTAACTACATCAGTGCAATCTTTGAAAACTGAGATTCTGCAACAAATGAAAATAAGCCTGTGTGACAAATAAATAAACTTAATCTTACTTATTTTCCTCTAATCTTTCGAAATAACAAGACAAAAGCAAAATGATTCTGGATCTTACTTCATACACTAGTGAACACATTTTTCTTCCCAATATATAGAGTGAAGTTTTGGAATCATGAAGCATTGAAAACTGTACTTATATATCAATCAAATGCTGTGTTTGACCTGTCTCTCAATAGATTTTTTCAACATTTTTTTGTGGGAGTTAGAATACACAAAAAAAATTTGAAAAATTATAGAACTGTTATCTTTCTACATTTCATGTTGAGATTGCACCTGTGCCACATAAGATGGAAAAATCCGTGTTTTAAGGTTTTTTTGTATTTTTGACAAAACCATAAAATATTTTGTGTTCCAGCCATTTGGGACATGGAGAAGGTCACGGTCTTGAACAGGGTACATCATGTAATCTTGGCAAAAACCAGTAACTTAAGGGGCTGCATTTTCAGCCTGGCACATTGTCAGTTCACAGAATTTGGCCCCAGATTTTGGCGCAAAACTTCTGCCCACCTGTGCAGTCTGTAGGGGATTGGCATGCTTCTGACAATTATGCTTTGTGGGGGCTCTTTGAGTAGTTCTGTACTTCTAACGAAAACTTCAGGAAAAGGTGTTGCTGTGGGTCACTTGTGCTTTAAATGATTAAGACTCAGGAGATATGCATTATTAGTGTTGTTGTGCCAGAAAATGTCACCTTGAGCCTGTCTCCCAATGAAGAAAGTAATCATGATATAGAGCAATGATCAATCACTGCTCTTTCCAAATGTTTCTTCACATAGTTCTAACCATTATAATGCACTGCCAGTTTACAACATCTAGCAGTAAAATACTTCAATAGCACATGCTAATTCATTGTTCAGAATAACTGTAGATAAAATTGCATTTTATAAAAGTTGTGCACTCCTAATTAAATTAATTTACGTTTAACTGCATTTACGAGCAACCTTGCAAAGTGCAAATATAAAACATACAAAGGGCAATTCCTTCACAACTGATACCTTCCAGTGTCTGTCTGATTCCTCTATCGGAAGATTGTAGATCTGGTAAGGTGCCAACCCACATAGGCAAAGTAGCTCATTTCTGGAAGATGAGCATTTATTTGATAGCAAATCAAATTGTATTGTTAAATCAATACCACTGATTGGTGCAAGGTACAAATTTCCTGTTTATATTTTCTAACATGCTTCAGTGAATAAGTAACACTGGTTTTGCATTTGTAGTTTCCCTTCATTCCTATTTTAAATGTTAATCACTTGGTTTAGATTTCCGATGCAATTCCTCTATTCGGTTCTTCCTGTTAGTGTTGAGCTTGTGATTGGATATAGTCTTAGTCATAGAGATGTACAGCATGGAAACAGACCCTTTGATCCAACCTGTCCATGTCGACCAGAAATCCAAAATTAATCTAGTCCCCTTTGCCAGCACTTGGCCCATATCCCTCCCAATCTTTCCTATTCATATACCCATCTAAATGCCTTGTAAATGTTGTAATTGTACCAGCCTCCACAACTTCCTCTGGCAGCTCATTCCTTACGTACCACCCTCTGTGTGAAAATGTTGCCCCTTAGGTTCCTTTTAAATCTTTCTCCTCTCAGTCTAAACCTATGCCCTCTAGTTCTGAACTCCTTCAACACAGGGAAAAAACATTTTCTATTTACCCTAATCATGCCTCTCATGATTTTATAAATCTCTATAAGGTCACCCATCAGCCTCCAATGCTCCAGGGAAAACAGCCCCAGCCTGTTCAGCCTCTCCCTATAGCTCAAGTCCACCAACCCTGGCAATATCCTTGTAAATCTTTTCTGAACCCTTTCAAGTTTCAAAACATCTTTCCAATAGGAGGGAGACCAAAATTGCACACAATATTCCAAAAGTGACCTAACCAATGTCCTGTACAGCCACAAAATGACCTCCCAACTCCTATACTCAATGCTCTGACCAATAAAGGAAAGCATATTACATGGCTTCTTCACTATCCTATTTACCTGTTGACTCCACTTTCAAGGAAATATGAACCTGCACTCCAAGGTCTCTTTGTTCAGCATTATCCTACAGGACCCTACCATTAAGTGTATAAGTCCAGCTCAGATTTGCCTTTCCAAAATCTAGCACTTAGTGAGTTGTAGTATGTGTGGTTTCAAGAAGATTGTGGGCTTTCATTAATCAACAGGTGGATGCATCGGTGACTGATGTTTGCGAAGACAAGAAGCCAGAAGAGGAATGTTGAGGGCCTCTTGGACACCAAGCAGAACAATTATTAAGTAGTCAACTTTCAGCACCACTGGGTGGAATAGCTGTGGAAGAGTGAAACAATATTGCACAGGAACATCTACTGTTGAACCCTCCTGGAGCTAAATCTCCTTCTCAGCACCTCCAGTAGAACCACTGTTGTCACTCCTACATATAAATATCATTGCAGATACAGATCCATATGCTCAGAAACACCTGCTACCTGACCCTTTTGGACTGCCTGAGCAGGAGTAGAAATAGTGAGGCCCCCAGCATCTTTTGATATAGATATGAAGCTTGGCAGAGGATAGCTGTCCCTTCATGATTGTCCATGTCTCTCCTGTTTAGCCCCCTTAGCTGCACAAAGACTGAAGGAAGATCTTTCGGAACCCACTTTGGATGCTTTTCTACAAGTAAAAATAGGGTTGATGACAATAGGATTCCCGATGCTTTAGTGAAAGTGCTATGATTGTGTATCAAGAAGGCAAGACAGATCCCTAATTCAGAGTCTTTGCCACATTTGCTGATTCAGCCAAGGTGGCATTACTATAATTTTACCACTGGGCAGAAAGAAGAAATGATAGCTAATTACTATCCAGTGGTCCCTACTAGTAGGCAAATAACCAGTTGTACTTGCGCATACTTTTTATTTACTCTAGGTAAGCACTTGCCGATAATGGCCTTGAAGTTGACATGCATTTGATGTGGAAAGGTTCTCTGTCAAGCCTCGCTGATCAAATAGTTTGCTGACACTCATTCTCAAGGGCTATCTGTAGCAAAGAACTGTTTGGATGAGGTACTTGTAACAGGGAACTGTTGCCACTCATGAGCTTATTGCTATTGGAAACATTTGGAAGCAGTCGGGATATGAGAAGAAAGAAATTTGACGGTTTGGTGTGCCGAATCTCAATAAAAGCCTGCAGCATTGCAAAAATCCACTTATCTGGACCAGCTTAGGCATTTATGCAGTCAGTAGCACAAGGACAGAGTGTGCACTTCCTGAAAGGAGGCATAGAGTCACAGTGTTCACATTCTGGGGCTGCTTGATACTTAAGTCTGCCAGCTTGAATTCTGATGAGTCCCGTCTGTTCTCAGCTGTACACGCACAGAAAACATAAGAGGCAGAGGTACAGCAAAATGTGCTAGGGCAAGTGAAAATATTCCCACCATTATTAACATGCATTCAAGCGTTATGCTGTGAATCAAAACCAGTTGTGAAGTAGCATTCTAAATTGTACAATAAATAAATCATGCAGTTAAAAAGGTAAGTCATTTTAATAGTAAGCATCTGTGACCATAAGAATAATTGATACAGTAAAGTCTTACAGAGTATATAAACAATTTTCCACAACTTCAATGCCGTTATTGGAAAGTGCTTACTTAGAGTAAATATAAAGTATGCCCAAGTACAACTGGTTATTTATTTGATGCTGTCCAGAGATTACTATTTGCCTTGGCTAGACGGAGGTAAATAAATAATTATTGGACTATCATGAGAAATGGTAAGGCTGCAGAATGAGACAGTTTGGACAAAATGACCCCTAATAACACAGCAACCTTCTGTTAAAAATCTAATAAGTTTCCACAATTTGGCATGTACCTATAAGAAGTATACAGTCACTTTAGTAAAAAAAATTCCAGCCCTGCTCCAGGCCCCTCCACCATTCTCCAGCTGACAGACAGGAAACCTGCTCACCAGGCCAGTGTCACTGCTGCTCTTAAGCCGAACACTGGAAAGTGCTTAAAAGTAATCTAACTGATACCAAATTCCCACTGATTTTCTTACATTCTGGTAGGATGTGGGCAGACTACACCAAAACATTCCCTACCCCTCATCTTGGGTCATCATCGAACTGTATACTGATTTGCTGCTGAAGAGCAATGAGCAATTAGATCCAAGCAAGTCACAATTTAAATAACCCAGTTCATGGCATGTTATGTTTCATTGAGCTTCCAGTGTAAACTTTGGACCAGCAGTTGTCTCACCCCCATCAACACCTAGGATATTACAGTTAAGATTAGGAACTCTACAAATTGTAGCTGTTTAGATCACATCCTGCCACTGTTTGGCATAAGAATTTGTTATACCAACACAGTGCATGAGTTAAAGAAATAAAGTCTTAAATCTAAATAGCACATTTTGTGACCACACATTGTAAAAGTGTTTCACAGTCAATTGTTTTGAAGCACGGTAGGAATATATGGAACTTGCCCACTGTAACATCCTCAGATAGCAATATTATAATGGCCAGATAACCTGTAGAGAATAACCTCCACGCTCTTCTTCAAAATATTGCCCTGAGTTTATTTTTAACCAATGAAGAGAGTAGACTGGGTTTAACATTTCACTCAAGTGTCTCTGGATGAGGGCTTTGAACGCACAAACTCTTAACAGAGGCAAGACTGCTCCCTCAAATACCACACCTGACACATCAAGGTACCCATCTGAAAGGGTATAGGACAAGTATTGTATATCAAATTTCAAAAATGAATCTTTTCAAAATAACAACAAAGGTGATTCTGAACTGCCTATCCATGACAGAAGACCTCTACAGCCTCTCATACTGCACCTTCTGTACAACAGACTAAATACACCACTACAAGTCATTGCAGAACCTCCATAGCATCAAATAGTTGAAGCAGGTGCTTATGCAAAAGACAAATCTGCAAATAACAAAATTATTTCCTCAATGTGATATCTGACTCAGGAATGATTGTGTCATTCATGCTGCTAGTTACAAAGATGTGGTTCTAATTAGGTTTGCGTTTGAACAGAAATTGTAGAGTTAGCCATGCCCATTGACCCCAGTTAAAGGTGGAAGGCCAGTAAGTCAAAGGAAGATCCATCTGATTGCTTGTCAGTTTGTTTGAAATGAGAGGCTTAGCAGGAAATTAACTAATTGATCGGTAGCCAGTTTGCTACACAGTTATTATAAATAATTAAGATGTGAATAATGATAAATAGCAGATGTGCTAGTTACTCAAAGAACCAAGATAGTTACCTATATAAAATGCTGGCGACGAGGAATTCACAACTAATTGTTGAAATCAATTTGGTTCAACAAGACTGTGATGAAAGCTTGAACATAATTTACATTTCAGACTAAATCATGAAGAAGTAAGAGCCACGCATCACTGCTGGGAATGTTAAGGAGCACGGTGAGTATTAGGCTGGAGGAGTACAGCTAGGATCACGATGGATGCTCAAAGTGTAGGGAAAGCCATCCATCTATGTTGTTCCCTTTGTAGACATGTTAGCCTCTGTTGAACAACTAAGTTTCATTTTTGGCTCTGTGAACACATCTCCCAGAAGTGACAAGGAATCCGATGTTTGTCAGATAAGCGACATAAGAGTTGCATTTGTGACATTTTCACTCTTTCTATTTCGATGTGATTTATGATCAGTTAAGTACTTCTGAACTTTAGGTACCTACAAATGTCACACAAAAATATTCCATGACAAGCAGTTACATTTCAAGTTGAAAAACAATATCAGGATGCAATGTGACTGAATCATATAGTTGTAACTTTCACAGAGCTGCCACTCTAAGCTGTGACTGTCAGTCAGACTAACAGATAGCAATTTATTTAAAATTGTCACTGACCATCCCATAGGACTATACCTTTCTTGGATAATGGCTCTGTATAGTAATTTTCTGAGTCCAGGGCCTACAACACTGGTTATAGCCAGATTTTGTCATATAAACTATTGGTCTGCTGCATGCCCAAAACTAGAGGCCAGGGGTCAGCCTGAAGTTGGGCTTCGAGTCTCATCTACATTTTTGGATGATATCTATTGCATCTCCACAAGTAGCTTGCCCATTTCACATAGATGAATGTCAGACCAATGAAGGTGAAGGCAGGGAACTAGATGAGTCACAACAGTTGGTTGTGGGGTGTGGATAGGTTGCTGGGGAAGGGAGCAATTGTGAGTACTATGTAGTTATGCTGGCCTTGGTTCCAGTACAATATTTTTAGAGGCTCCTAAAGAATTCAAACAGAGCAAACCGAATGCCTGACCATTCATTATGATCCAATTTCTGCACGGGTGTTGAAAGCAGCTAAATTTCAACGAGATTTGAAAAACCTTTTCTATTACCATGTGGAAAATCCATGACAAGATTGATCATTATTTTATACCATTGGTTTGATATTGCTATCAACTCAGTCCTGGACTGAAAGAATCCATACATCCCTCTTGTCCTCATTTCTTCCAACGCCCTGAACTTCACCTTCCTGCATAGTTTCAGTATTTGTAATGCCTAAAGATGATTGATCTTTGTTAAAATTAAGTCCAGACGGATATAATACAAGGTTTCTCCACCTGCCAGCTGTGAGTATTTTTCTCCCTTTCCTTGCCAACTCTTTCTTCTTCTGTTAAAGGCATTAACATCTTCCTAGGTTATTGTGTCACAGGTATCCAGTGTACCTTGTCCAAGTAGCTATTTCTCAAATTCAAGGAATTTTATGCTGCAAGTCTATTCCAAAGAGGAACTGAATTGAAACCACTCATTGCATAGAGGGGTTTTGCAACCGTCAAGTAGAGAATACTTTTGGTTCATCAATTTTGACTGAAGTGAAATCCTGGTCACAAAAAATGGAAAGCAACTACCTCAACCATTGCATAGCCTAATCCCCAAAATAGTATTGATTGAAACGTACAAGCAATTGTGATGTTTGATTTGAGGAACTCCAACATTATGTGATGAATGCTGTAAGGAGTGATGTTTTCATTCAAATTTTAAAAATGGTCATTTCGATTTCATGTATTAAAGTTGATCTATAAATAAGTGGATAAATGTGGCCATTTGTACGGAATAGAATTTCTAATTTTTCTCATGGGGATACACTTTGAAAAAGATGCCAATGCTTCTCCAATGGGACTATTTGCGCTGACAGAGTTAATATATTAACTTATAAGAACAAAAGGTGTGGCATCATTGATTAATGTTGAGCAGATACAGCTTCAAGCAAGGAAGGTTTAAGCAGAAAATGTGTCAAATGAAAAATATGGGTACGTCTCAGACTCAAGAGGATAAACACCCAGCATTAAGGACTTGCTTTCTTTCTCAATTTAAACTCTCAAAATTGTATCTTCAGGCAAAAGGAAACATTTGGTCTGTGATCCCAGTATTTGATGGACAACCATGTCTTAGATGTCCTAAGATAATAGATAGTGATGGAAATCAGTAAATCTCAGAGATGGCAATCAAACTCTTTGGATGCATTTCTTAAGGTTAATTGGCACTGATTACAGACTTACTAAATTTGAACAGGTTCCAGAAAGTGACAAACACCATGAGCTTTGTTTACACTTAGGTTGAACAATTATGCGGACCTGATCATGGCAGATAAAAGGTTGACTGAATACGAGTAAAGTTATACAGAGACTCAAGGCAAGACTATTTGCCTTAGAGGACAACAACCGAAAGTTAGCTCCAAAATAACACATGTGCTACAAAGTACTAATGAATGTAGAATGCTACCATTAAAGGAAGAGCAGGGAAAACCACCAGCAAACACAAGCACAGGCTACACGTGTGAGATGAGAGTCAGGAGGCAAGATCCATGGATTGGCAACATGAGGTAAATATGAAGAAGGCAAGAAATGCAGCACGAATACTGAAAGTGGATCTGGAAGTAAACGTGGACATGGAAAAGATCCCAAACCTGTGAAAGGAATTCTGATTAAAGGAAAGGCAGGTCTTGACGTAGTGATCCAGAATGAGAAAGAACAGTGTGAAAAGGTTATATTTTGACAAAAACAAAGACTACAGAGTAGGCTGAGAATGCCACAATAATTAAAAGATCTTATGATCAAGAATGTTTGTGGTTGCAAACAAATTAGATGTTGAATGCTTTTAAAAAATGCCAAACCAAAAGAGCCAGAGAGTTGGGCAGATGTTGATTTCCATGCAGAAGTTATAGATGGATATGTACAGAAAAGTTGCTTCCATATAACATAAAGTCAAAGTAGTGGCTAGCAATTTCAAAGAGCAATTTTGCAGACAATGTTAGAGTTGGTTCCCCCACTGCAGGAAAAGTGATCCTGAAGACCTTCTGAGCACTTTAAGCAACATATTCCTGGGAATATAAATCAATTGATATGAAAGCTGCATTTTTACAGGTGGAATGTTTCATAAAGAGAATATTTTTGAAACTACCTAAAGAAGTAGACGATATAGAAGAGAAGCTACAGAAATCAAGCAAATGTGTTTTTATAAATGATGTAATAAGGATTTCTCGGTTATATCCATCTTGCTGAAAACAGAGTTCATTCAACTTAATTCAGATTCTCATTGACACTACAAGGGAAACTGGCAGGCATGTTTATGATGCATGTCAATAATTTTCTATGGGAAGGTATTGTGGAATTTGAGCAATTTGGGAATACTCAGCTCCTGACCTTATTACAGCTTTGGTTCAAACATGGGCAAAAGATCTGAATTCCAGAGGTGAGATGTGAGTGATAGCCCTTGACATCAAGGTTACATTTGACCAAGTATGGCATCAAGGAGCCTACCAAAACTGGAAACAATGGGAATTGAACGGCAAACTCTCTGCTGGTTACAGTCATACCTGGCACATCAGAAGAAGGTTGCGGTGGCTGGAGGTCAAACATGTCAGCTCCAAGACATCCCCGCAGGAGTTCATCATGGTAGTGTCCTCGGCTCAATCATCTACAGCTGCTTCATCAATGACCTTCCCTCCATCATAAGATCAAAAGTGGGGATGTTCGCCAATAATTGCAAAATTTTCAAAACCATTCCCAACTCATCAGACATTGAAGTAGTCCATGTCCAAATGTAACAAGATCAGGATAATATCCAAGCTTGGGCTGACAACTGGTAAGTAACATTCACACTACACAAATGACAAGCAGTGACCTTTCCCAAAAGAGACAATCTAACCACTGCTTTTGACATTCAATGGTGCTGCCATCACTGAAACCCTGACTTTCAACATCTGGGAGAGCTACCATTAACCAGTTTCTCAACTGGACTCACCATATAACTGAAGTAGCGACAAGGCAACTTAGGGGCTAAGAATACTATAACTCACATCCTGAGTCCCCAAAGCCTGTCCACCAGCTGCAAGGCATAATTCAGGAGTGTGATGGAATTCTCCCCACTTGCCTGGATAAGTGCAGCTCCAACAACTCAGAAAGCTTGACACCATCCAGCAAAGCAGCCTGCTTGATTGATACCACATCCACAAGTATTCACGTCCTCCACCACTGACACTCTATAGCAGTAGTATGTACTATCTACAACATGCATTGTGAAATTCACCAACGATTCTTAGACAGCAGCTTCCAAACCCAAGAACACATTCAGCTAAGGTAACACTGGCAGCAGATATATGGGAACACCATCACCTGCAAGTTTGCCACCAAACCGCTCACCATCCTGACTTGGGAAATATATTGCTATTCCTTCACAACTGCTGGGTCAAAATCCTGGTAATCCCTCGCTAAGGGCATAGTGGATCCACCTACAGCAAATGGACCGCTGAGGTTCAAGAAGGCACTTCACCTCTACTGCCTCAAGGGCAACTTGAGATAGGCAATAAAATGCTGGCCAGCCGGAGATGTCCAGGTCCCAGGAGTGAATAAAAATAAAGAGAGATTATGGGATGAAGGAGAAATGGAACATGAGAATGGACATTCTTTGTGAGACTATCATTATCTTCTATTATTTCAGCTTATTGCTGGCTCCAGTCTCAGGAATAGCCATTCCAATGATGTCAGGCAGTATCACTTCCCTTGGGCTAAAGACATGCAGGCATGCCCATTCCCTGCCAGTTGGTAACTGTTGCCTCCAGTCACATGCCACCAATAATGTCCCTCAGTGGTTAGCACTGCTGCCTCAGACTGCCAGGGACCCAGGTTCAATTCCAGCCTCAGACTACTATCTGTGTCTGGATATGTGTGTGTCTATGTGTGCCTTCTCCCTCGGTCCAAAGATGTGCAGGTGGATTGGGTGGATTGGACATGCTAAATTGCCCATTGTGCCCAGAAAAGTGCAGGCTAGGTGGATTGGCCATGGAAAATGCAGGGTTACAGGGATATGTAGAAGGTGGGTCTGGGTGGGGGGTGCTCTTTGAAGGGTCCATGTGGACTCAATGGGCTGAATGGCCTCCTTCAATATCATAGGAAGTCTATAATTCTCATGCCTGAAAAGCAATTATATAAGCAGATGCATTTTGGATGATGTAGTTGTGTAGTTAATTGTGTAGCTGGCAGTGTGTTCCTGGTGCAGAATGTGGATGTGACGATTGTAGCAGTGTCAGATATATGTAGGTGTGGTCAATTTATGAATATTATGCATGTGTTGTGACAAAGGGAGACTTTTGGTCGATGAGTGATGAGTGTGGTGTGCTGAACATTTACCAAGGTGAATAGTGCAGTAGGTAGAATATAGTATTTGAAAATGTATTGACAAGCTTTGAGCTGCATACTGGGAATACTTTCTTGGCTGAATGTTATCAATGGCATTGGGCTTATCCACAAATCTTGTTATGTTACTCATTCAATGAGGTTCTGTTTTATTCTTTTCTCATTATTCTCCTTTCATTCCAGTGTTGCAAGATCAACGATTCAACATTGGTAATGGTTCTAGGCCGAACTTCTTCCCATCATGACCCCATTTTGAGACTTGAAAGTTGTCCTGACTGCTCGGTGAGAACTGAGAGAGCAAGTGATGACGGAGACAAGACCTGTGACATTGGAGAGAAAGAGCAGGAGTTCCTTGGCAGTCATTGGTGTTTTTGAGCTTGAATCCCCAAAACTTCAGCTCACAACCCACTTGAATTCCTGACCCCAACTTTTGGAAGCTTTGAAAATCACTTGTCTGTCTTCACCTTAAATGATGCTGCATTGAAGGAACAGATTTCAAATGATTCACAATCCTCTCAGAGAAGAAATTTTTCCTCATCTCAGTCTTAAAAGATTGAACACTTGTTCTGAATCTTGCTCCTTGTTTTACTTTCCCCAAGCTTCTTAGCATCTAATCTGTCAAACACCTTAATAATTATGAATATTTTATGGAAATTTAGACTCATTTGTCTAAACTCCAGGAAATTTAGACTAAATTTATCAGCCTCTTTTCACTGGGCAACTTTCTCATCCCAGGTACTAATCTAGTGGATCTTCACTGTACTGAGCTTGTATTTTAATCCCCTTTCAATAAATATCAACATGCCATTTGCTTTCCTAATTGCTTGCTGCACCCGGATATTCATTTTTTGTGTTCCTTGTACAAGCGCACCCAAGTATCTCTGAAAATCATTATTTGCAAGTTCATGCTTTTTGTATTCTGCTTTTAGAATCTTATGATTATAAGATGAATAACCCCATTCTCCCTCACATTATATTTCAACTGCCACTTTGTTGACCAGTTGCTTAAGCTAACTATATCTCTTTGTGTTCTCTCTGTATGCTCCCCAGAGCCTGCATTCTGCCCTAGTTTTGTATTGTTAGCAAACTTTGAAACATCACTCTCTGTATCTTTGTCTCCATTATAAAGGTAGCTTCTAAATATTCAAGGCCGCAGCACTGATTCTTGTGGCACTCCATTAATCATAATCTGGAACCTGAAAAACTCCCATTTCTTATAATCTCTGCTTTCTGTCACAAGCCAATCCTCTATCCATGCTAATGTATCACTTTCAATTTCATGAGCCCCTATTTTGAGTATTAACTTTGTGCATGACACTTTATCAAATACCAGTTAAAATTCCAAGTAAGCTACATCCGCTGGTACCCTTTTATTTACCCTACTCGTTACATCCCCCAAAAAACGCTCATAAACTTGTCAAACAGGATTTCCCTTTTTAAAAAACTATTTGGACTTGTTCTAATCATACTATCCTTGCCTAAGTACAATGTTAAGACACCCACTTCACAATATGTTCCAGCACATTAGGTGGCACGGTGGCACAGCGGTTAGCACTGCTGCCTCACAGTGCCAGAGACCTGGGTTCAATTCCTGCCTCAGGCAACTCTCCGTGTGGAGTTTGCACATTCTCCCCGTGCCTGTGTGGGTTTTCTCCTGGTGCTCTGGTTTCCTCCCACAGTCCAAAAACGTGCAGGTCAGGTGAATTGCCTGTAGTGTTAGGGGAATGGGTCTGGGTGGGTTGCACTTCGGTGGGGTCAGTGAGGACTTGTTGGCCCTAATCTGATAACAGGTCAACTGATCTGTCATTCTGTTTTCTCTCTCCTAGTGATGTTACTCATTTGTTAATTTGCAGTCTGCTGGGACTGTTCCAGAAGCTGGGGTATTTTGAAAAAGCATAGCTAGGCATCAACATTCTTTAGCTTTTTCTCTTTTGAAAGACTAGGATGTACAGATGTTGGTACAAATATACACACAAGCTATGAGTTACAAGGTAAGAGTTAATAACTTTAAAGTAGTATGGACTCCGTGTTACATAATTCTAATTGTGACTGAATTAGTTAAATTTCCTTCCAATGCTTCCATGCTTTATGTATTTTAATCCAAGTTGTTTTAGAAACTTATACAGTACTCAACTAAGTAAGGGTTGTCCCCTGTACAAAATTTAAAATTTAAATATATTACTTATGAAAGAATTTATTTCACTGGATAAAGAACTGTTGTTATGTGGGAGCAAAATTCTTTATGCAAATAATCCAAAGTACCTAACACCAAGGTTATAATGTCTCTGTAATCACTTTTAAACCGTTATTACTCATTCTAGTTCTTAACATGAATCATTACCATCTGACCTTCTTCTGCGAAATGTTCTACAACTATTGTGGTCTTAATATGACAATTTTATTCATGCAATAAGTTGAGTTGATTTTTGCTACTGAATAACAAGGCTTTTCAAACGTTTCAGATTTGGTCATAAAGACAGTTCATAACAACATGAGAATTAAGGTTTTCAGCAGTTGTACAGAGGTATAAAGGTAGAATTGGGAACAGAGTCATGCAATAGCTTTTGTGTTTTTCTCGATTTGCACCTTCTTCTACTCCTAAAAGTGGTTATTCCAAGGACTACTCTTTGTGGTTAAACCTGGATGGTTATCAAAAAGTTATCCAGCGAAGGGATGGTCAGAACCAAAACTATTATGTCTTCAGTCAAAATTAGTGCACTCATTGTTTTCCAGATCAAGAGTTAATGTATACGAACATAAAAATCATAGACAATTTATCCATTCTCTGCCTCAACCAAACTTATGCCATCTGTCGTGTGCTCTATGAATTCAAGAGAGAATAGATATCACAGCAGAGGCCAACAATTCCTGGATAGTATACTCATTAGAAGCTTTGTGAAGTAAACAATTGTTCAACAATGTTTTTCGAGCATTTTGTTTAAGTGATTGAGACTAAACAGGCAGCGTAGGAACAAAGTTGGCCATTCAGACCGTCAAGCCTGCTCTACTGTTCATTTAGATCATGGCTCACATGTCTCCTCAGAACACTATACAACCATAACATACCTTTCATTCCTTTGTCTTACATTCCCTTGACATAACTATTGGAATAACATTCTGTTATCCTTTATTTTAAAGATTTGCGTGGTTAGACTCCTAAAGCTCTTATCCACAGTTCTTGATATATCATCATTTAGAAAATATTCTGATACATCTTCCTTAGGTCTTTTGTGTTCTCACAATGAATTACATCTGCAACAGTTTAGCCTCTCACTTACTCTCTCTATGCAACTTTTAGCTCAAGATTCAAATTGCCAGCTAAGTTGTTATATTTAGCAAATTTTAAAATACAGCTCATGATTTCTTCAAGTCATTCAAAATATAGTGAAAAACTGTGATCCCAGCATCCCCTTTGAGACATTTTGTCAATCTGAGTACATAACAATTATCCCTGATCTCAGTCGCCCATCTCTAAAAGGTTTGCAGTTCAGGCCAATAAACTGTTGCTAATTCCATGTATTTCCATTTTAGTTAACAGTCTCTCACTTGGAATTTCATCAAATTCATAGACATTCCCTTATCTACTTCATCAGATGTCTCTTCAAAACTAAAATCAGCTGAGTTTATTAGACATGCTTTAACTTTTTCGCAACTGTGGTGGATATCTGATTAATTCATATTTGTCGAAATGTTTAGTCTCTCTTTCTCTCTCTCTCTCGAGTAATGGCTTCTTGTTAGTTCATCACAACTGGTTTTACATTAATAGACCTACAATTTTTAATATCATCTCTCATGTTCTTAAACAATGGAGTGATTCTGTCAATTTTTCAATCAAAGAGGAAAATTCATGAATCAAGAATTTTTTGGGAAATCATGATGAATCTATAACAAAATTTCCTCTTTATTTTAGTTCCATTTGTTTAAGCTGCCAGATGACCACATTCTGGAGTGTGCTATCCACACATCTCTCAGCCTCATGAATGCTCCGTAGTCTCCAAAGATACCCCTCAAGCTCCTAGATCTGAAGTTTGATTTGCTCCCCTTGGAGACACCCCCCACACATATGGTCACCCAGACCACTACGAGCTTCTCAGACTTCCCATCCAGTGCAGTTTGTGTAAATCCTGGGCCTGAGCTCCTTGGGAATATCCTAACTAATTAGCATATGGAACCTTGTTTTTATTTTACACTTAATCCTTTTTTAGTGTAGATTTGAAAGATCATATTTTCCCTATCAGATAGATAACCAGGGAGTCCTTTAACTCTCTTGAGGAATAAAATTTGAAGTTTTGAGTGCAAAGTTTTGAAGAACTAAAATATTAATGGTCAATGTAACATTCTAAAGATGTACTTATGGTCTTAACTTAAATCAATATCCACTTTCAAGAGACAAGAGAGAAATACCTACCAACTAACTACTTGCACTCCTGTAACAGTATACTTTGGTCTTGGTGAAGCAAGTCTCCTGCCAATCTGTCTGTTTCTGGGACCTGTCTTCTCTCATTGCTCCTCTAAACTTACTGTCACTGCTCCTGAGTCATACACAGCTTTGTCTTTGATCTGTCAGTTTCTGGGGCTTCTTTGGTCCCATTGTTCCCACTCCCCTCACTGCCATCGCTCCCAAGTCCTAAACAGTTCCCTAGTATAGATCATGCAATTTCTCAAGTCTGCTCTGCCATTCAGTACAATTGTGGCTCATCTTCTGCCTCTACTCCATTTTTCTATGTACTGTCCATAGCTCTTGATTCTCTATGATGACAAAAAAAAACTGCTTTGCTCAGTATAAAGCTCAGCTGCTTTGAATATAATTAACAGTAGCGTATCCACACCCATCTGGGCTAGACAACAATTCACCATATAAATCATCACTAAACCAAAGATGGTTTCCTTCGCCCCAGTCCTAAGTGATTGGCCTCTCTTATTTTGAGGCTGTTCTCACAGAATTTCTCCAAATTTTCTCCAATTCCCCAGCAATGGGAAACTTCCTATCAATGTATATTCTGTTATGCCTCTCATAGTCTCGTACATTAAAAAGACCATGCCTCATTCTCTAAGCTAAGACGAATAAAGGCCCAACATACTCAGCCATTCACACAGGCCAATCCCAAGAATCAATTTAGTAATATATTGCTGCTCCAAGGCACTACATCCTTCTTTAAATATGGAGACCGAGGACCAGATTTTCATTCATGTTGAGCAGGAAATAAAGCTAGTTTTGCCTTTTTTTTGTGGCCACTGATCCACATTCCCATCATAATGTCTTCTCCAAGAGACATGGACAGGGAAGGCTCAGTTTTTGCAAGCTGTCAGGCAATGTAAGAAGAGTGAGAGAGGAAAACAGATGTTGAGGTGGTCATCTTAGAAGGCACTCCTCAGTTCTTAGGGACAACATCGTAACTCCCATCATATTTCAAATGTTACGAAGCCTCACACCCATTAGTTCCCATGTGTTCTTCATGCTTTTCATAGTCCCCATTCCTCTATATTCCATGTAGGCACTTATTGCAGCATCTATTTCATGTAGATATCACGCTCAGCTCTGGTCTCCCTGCTATAGGAAGGATGCTGTGCAAGTTGAAAGAGTTCAGAAAAGATTTAAAAGAATATTGGCAGGGTTGGAAAGTTTGAGCTACAGGGAGAGGTTGAATAGATGAGGGCTATTTTCCCTGGAGCTTTGGCGGCTGAGGGGTAAACTTATAAAGGTTTATAAAATCATGAAGGGCATGGATTGGGTAAAAGGACATGGTCTTTTCCCTGTGGTGGGGGAGTCCAGAACTAGAGGGCACAAGTTCAGGGTGACAGGGGAAAGATATAAAAGGGGCAAATTTTTTCATACAGTGGGTGGTATAGGTAGGGAATGAGCTGCCAGAGGAAATGGTGGAGGCTGGTACAATTACAACATTTAAAAGGCATCTTGATGGGTATATGAATAGGAAGGGATTAGAGGGAGATGGGCCAAATGCTGGCAAATGAGATTAGATTAATTTAGATAACCTGGTCGGCATGGATAAGTGGGATGGAAGGGTCTGTTTCCACACCGTACAGCTCCACGAATCTATGTGAATGTTCAGGATGTTTTCAAATGGATATTAAAAATAAATTCATTTCTAATAGTTTATAGAGATCAGTCAAAGATATGTAATCATGATAAGAACTGATTCTTAAAAGAATTAAGAAATCCCCTCGTGCACAATTTATTTTAAATACAAATACTTTCTTCGTCAAATATAGATCCATCCATTTACCACGTCAATACCATATCTTTAATAACCCTTTAAAATAGTCAATCAAAATGTGACCACCCACAAACACACATACGCTACTACTGAAAGTTTTAAAATTAGTTGTTGAAATTCAGCTCAGCATTCAAAATCGGCTCAAATAGAATTTTGAGAATTGTAAACAATATACTCTATTGAAAATAACAGGAATAGATTATTTAATTTAAAGCTGTAGGTGTTGTTTAATTTCCATTTGAAAGCAGAACACCCTTCAGTCAATGGAGCAGAACAGGTGCTTATTTTGTTTACTTTCAACAGCAGGTTTTTTTTTCAATATCCTCTGAAGTTAAATCAGAGTCCAAAACATGACAGGTGCTTTCCCCGCCCATTTGTATGCAGTTTCAAATATATTATGCCATTTTCTCCAATGAAAAAGCACTCTATTGCTTCCAGCACTTAAACAATATTCAGCTGTGTCATGGTAAACTTACCTTTACAGGACAGACCCCATGATGAATCACTGAATTAAAAGGCTCTATATTGCAATTCAACATCTCACAGTAACACTTTAAGTTTTCAAATTACTTAACATTTACCTCTCAGAATGTTCCCAATTGGACAGTCTTCCCTCAGTGGTCATTAATTCTCTGGAGTGCCCTGACTTTAAGGGGCAGCATGATGCTCAGTGGTTAGCACTGCTGCCTCACAGCACCAGTGTCCCAGGTTTGATTCCAGCCTTGGGCGACTATCTGTGTGGAGTCTGCACATTGTCTGCATGGGTTTTCTTCGGGTGCTCCGGTTTCCTCCCACAGTCCAAAGATGTGCAGGTCAGGTGAATTGGCCATGCTAAAATTGCCCATAATGTTAGGTGCATTAGCCAGAGGGAAAGGGGTCTGGGTAGGTTACTCTTCGGAGGGTTAGTGTGGACTGGTTGGGCCGAAGGGCCTGTTTCCACACTGTAGGGAATCTAAAATCTCCAACAAGGTATGGTTTCTTTTCAGTTTTCCACAACTGGGCGGCACGGTGGCACAGTGGTTAGCACTGCTGCCTCACAGCGCCTGAGACCCGGGTTCACTTCCCGCCTCAGGCGACTGACTGTGTGGAGTTTGCACGTTCTCCCCGTGTCTGCGTGGGTTTCCTCCGGGTGCTCCGGTTTCCTCCCACAGTCCAAAGATGTGCAGGGTCAGGTGAATTGGCCATGCTAAATTGCCCGTCGTGTTAGGTAAGGGGTAAATGTAGGGGTATGGGTGGATTTCGCTTCGGCGGGTCGGTGTGGACTTGTTGGGCCGAAGGGCCTGTTTCCACACTGTAATGTAATCTAATCTAATCTAAACCAGTGCAGCACACCAGTATAGTGGGCAGAGAAAATTCAAATTTGTGATGTGGCTCGATTTCAGAAGAACAGGAATCACAACACAAGGCCTACTTGACCTACAAAATTAAAATGAAATAGCCAGACAAAAATAGTGCCAGATCCAGCGGGGAGAGGTTTTTCTTATCATGAAATACAGCAAGATTCCAGACCCAACTTCACACACATTGAGATAAATATTCAGCCCTGAATATTTACATGCTTATCCTGGTGTGTTCTCATCAAAACCCTATACTGCACAATTACAGCAATATTTTCTTATCCTTGTACTCTGGTCCCTTTGCAATAAAGTCGAAACATGCTAGTTACATTCCTAATTATTTATTGTAAATGAATGCTAATTTTCTGTGTTCGTTGTGTGAATACATCAAAGTCTGTCTGAGCATCAGCATTTATAAGGTACATGACTTTTAAAAATATTGTTTTCTTATTACCTCAGTGAATAAACTCAGACTTTGCTTACATCATACTTCGTCTTGTTGTCCAATCATGTAACCTGTCTATATCTCTTTGCAGGAGAAAGTGAGGTCTGCAGATGCTGGAGATCAGAGCTGAAAATGTGTTGCTGGAAAAGCGCAGCAGGTCAGGCAGCATCCAGGGAACAGGAGAATTGACGTTTCGGGCATAAGCCCTTCTTCAGGAATGAGGAAAGTTTGTCCA
>NC_057735.1:24423298-24516274 GCF_004010195.1 Chiloscyllium plagiosum
TTAGGAAGGCGGTGCTGAATTCGATGGATTTGACTGAGACAAGGTGTGGGGAGGGGAAATGAGGAAACTGGTGAAATCTGAGTTCATCCCTTGTGGTTGGAGGGTTCCCACCCCAGTCTGACCTATCACCCTCACCTTGACCTCTTTCCACCTATCACATTTCCGACGCCCCTCCCCCAAGTCCCTCCTCCCTACCTTTTATCTTAGCCTGCTGGACAAACTTTCCTCATTTCTGAAGAAGGGCTTATGCCCGAAACGTCGATTCTCCTGTTCCCTGGATGCTGCCTGACCTGCTGCGCTTTTCCAGCAACACATTTTCAGCTCTATATCTCTTTGCAGCCTCTTTGCATCCTCCTTTGAGCTTACATTTACATCTCACTTTATAGCAACAGAAAACGTTACTCTCTGCTTCTTCGTCCAAGTCATTAATAAAGTGTTCTCAACATCTTTTTGCTGACCTTAACAATCTTGTTCTTTCAACTTTGTACTGTCTCTCATTTCTCCTGATCATCAAAATTATTAAATTACAGATGTTTGTGGGTTTGTTTTGAACACCTCCCACTCATCATGTCTAATGTTGCTTTATGTTAATAATTCTTCAAGTCAGTTATGATCAATTTTTGCCCCACCCTTCCTACCTAAATTTAAATCTTGTTGCGAGCCTCACCATTCTATTGTACTGACTATGGGCTAGGTATTTCCTGTAGATTGATTATTGATTACAGAGATCTTCAGCTTAAGAATTTGTTCTGATTAAAATTTCCTTGTTGGTGACACTGCTTTAATTCCAAAACATCAGTGCCCATGAGCTGCTAATACAGCTGACTTTTTGTTGGCAGTTTGGCGTGCATCTGCAGCTGAGGTAACCAAGAACAGGCGAGAGTTAGTAGTGTCAATGTGTCAGTTCACAGATGTTGCTCCAATTAACATTAAACCAACATTTTAAGAAATTGAGCAGCTACTCTGCATTAATCGTTTAACTTTTGCCTAATTTGGATTTGCTTCGAAAGTAATTGTGGCCATGCTTATAAACATTCCACACAAATTTTCCTTTGCACGACTTTATTGTGGGAATTGTATTCCATTGTCAAAACGACAAACAGCTAAAGGCGCAGCAACAAATTTCTACTTTGTTCCCCCTCATTATGTGGCAGCCTGGGTACAGGGTGGTCCTGCGGAGAGTCGATGCCACATTCCCCGTATATCTAATGAAGCTTAAGGTTCCGATCTAAGGAAACATTCAGTTTCCTAAACAGGGGGCAGTCAATTCCCCAGGGGCAGAAAAACAAGATTAGAGAACCGGTCACCCGAAGCCTGGCTATTCTTGTGTACCACCAGGTATCTGGGTCAAAAGTGACACTGGAGATAGGCTGGAATCAAAACCTCCTGCCTGACCTCACACAGCCCGGCCATGGTGTGTGACCGAGAGCGAGCAAGAGAGGAGCAGAAGAAAATGTAAATAACATTTTTTTGAAAACAACAAATCTGTTTAACGCCCTTCGTACAGCTCTCCACAACAGTTCAAATTTCGGTTTTGTTTTGATTCACAGTTATCAAACTCCACCCAATAGGATTTGAATCTGAACTTTCAAGTTGTAATCATTTCAGTACACCCATGGAGGCAAAAGCATAAGAGAGGAAATTCCTGAGCTGTGATGCTTTGCAAAAATAGGCTTTCATGTTTTGAGCAGCGACCTCCATCGACTAACACTGGCTATGTTACAATTTCACTTGCTCTAACTTGTACCTGATCTCGGGGGTGGGGGGAGCGAAAAGGCAGCTTTTTGTGATTCATTCCCACATGCTGAAAGGCGGCGGCCACCCAATTCGAAAGTATGTCAGGAATGCAGCATCTTCTCACTGGCACCATTCACAGCAGATTTGTATCGCCCTGCGGTTTTCCCAGAAATTATTCATCTCGTCGCGAAACTCATTAACTCACTCTCCCTGAAATCTAAAAATTAAGCCCCAAATCTGAAAGGGTTCTCCCGGCCAGATGAACAACAATTAATTTGGCATCAATAAAACCAGACCATATCTGCATTGATGTTTGCAGTTTACGATCGGGCGGGAAATAACACAGTCTGAACTATTTTGTCCACACCCATTAATTATCACTTCACGAATCTTTTCTTTCATCCTATGTAGTTTTCATGCACAAATGCATTAAAAATAAATGGAAACGTCTTTAGGAAGCATTTGTTGCTAACATGCACCTTGCATAAATGGTAGCTGAATAACGGGTGGCCACATGTTTGCAACAAAAAAAATCAAAAATTTAAACTACCGTCTATTGTGGTTGCAAATTCCAAATATATTTAAAACAAACATATCTTTTGCATAATGTTGCACACTGATTAACCTTAACGTGCTTCGAATATTCCGATTCATTTATTTTGAGCACAATTGGATGCAATTCTTGAATAATGTTTATTTTTATTGTCACCAATTGTGCACGCCCCCTTTAGGTGATAATTAACTAACTTGTGGAGAGCAGATTGTTTTTGTTGAAAATAAATCTACAAATCAAGCTATCTTAAAATATAAAGATCGCCATGAAGACAAAAAAAAAGGCTGGTAGCAACTGTTCCCGGGCACTTGCGCATTCTGCTTTTCCTATAATCGTTAGTTGTGAGGTCAAATTAAATAATTGTCTCTTTCAAATGTAGCGGTGTTAGACATCCACAATGGAATTAACCTGGCGACGTACTTAGCGGAAACACTTCTGTATATTATACAACATTACTTTAAATACAAAAAGAAGCCCTAATAATCTGGAAAGTTTTTAAATGGGCGAAGCATTTCTTTTTTGCGCTCTGATGGTTTTTGAGTATAACATTATAAGGCAATAGGTTGTCAAATCGCCCACTACGCTAGAACAATGCATTGACGGTGAGGATCTGCATAGTTCAGCTCAAAACACGCCTCTGCATTTTTTGAACTACTCTGTTCGCTCTTGCTGAAATGTATTGCCTGCAAAACTGCAGAGGCTACTCCCGCGGAAAAGGGGGGAAAAAAACGCCATTGTCGCTCCCCTTTAAAAATATTTGTCTACAGACAGCCAGTGGATCAAAGCCATTTGTAAGCAGACATGCAAGAGGCATTTTTTGGCGCGTAGTCATTCCCGCCACGTCGAGTCTAGTCAGTTTCATTCTTTTATTTTTTTTCGCTCTGTGATAGGCAGATCATTGCTACCCTCCTATTGGACTGCCTGACGTATTTCAAAGTGGGCTGTTCCTCTGGGGTTTGCTGATGGTGTACGGCTCGCCCTTTTTTTTTACTATCTGTATATAGTGGTTGCTACTAGCAGAGCGCACTCCAAGTAAAGCCGGGGAATCAGCGTGATACAAAGACGCGGTTCTGAACCTTTTTGCTTCCCACCCCCTTTTATATTTTTCTTCCTCGTCCGAAAGAACTGCTTTCGTGCTCGAAAGGGACTTAAATCATCTGCCCGGGACACTGGGAAGAACAGACGCTTTGGAATAAGGGAAACATTTGTAGGATCGCAGCTGTGTGTTTCGTTGCAACGTGGTGTGGGTGAAATTGCCGGCTTTTTTTCCTCCCCCTTCTCTACTCCCTCCTTGGTGAAATCCCACTCGGAATCTTGGAAGTGATAACCGAGTCTGCAGCCGAGGGTTTCCAGAAGGGGATGCTGCTTTCAAAGATCGGATCTTTCACTCATATGTACTCGACATCAAGCGTGGATATGCCGGCGAAAATTCAGTTGCAACAAGGTATCTATTTAGCATTTCTTACACGTTTACGGAGCCTCCCCGCTTCAGTGGGAAGGGTTTTTTTTTGTGTTGTGACGGTGTTGTCGTTAACCATGTGGAGCTCGGAGACAACAAAAGAGGCGCCGATTTCGTGATGGGCTAATCTTTTTTTTTCTATTTATTGTTGTTCTTCCAGTGAAAGAGCCTTTTGAAAAGATTTATCAAGTTGGATCTGTCCTCGGTAGTGGTGGATTTGGGACTGTTTATTCTGGGGTTCGAGTCGCTGATGGCGTGCAGGTAATTATGTTTTGAAGTCTGCCTTTCCCTTTCTGTTTTATCACTCGTTAACTTTCTCCAGATCGTTCAGCCTCTTCCCCCCCCCCCCCCCAAAAAAAAAATGCCCTTAAGAAACGACCCGCCTGGATTCGGTGACTGAATGGACCTTTCTGTTTATATTGTAGGTTGCGATCAAACACGTTGCTAGAGATCGGGTGTCAGAATGGGCTGAACTGGTAAGTAAAATACGAAACTCATGTGTGCCTTTTTGTGTGTCTTTGTAATCACCAGTGTCAGGTCCTCTTTAAAATGACAGATGTACGTTACTGTTTACATCCGAGGCGGGAAGTAAGCGATGCATGAATTTGCGTGTTAAGGATACAGTGATTGCTCGGTGTTTCGTTGGGTTTATCTATTTTTTTGTGTGTGTGTTCCCCCTGCAGTCTAATGGAGCAAGGGTTCCCATGGAGATAGCGCTGCTGAAGAGGGTAGGCACGGGCTGCCGGGGTGTGATCAAAATGCTGGACTGGTTCGAGAGACCCGACAGCTTCATCATCGTCATGGAGAGACCTGAGCACGTTAAGGACTTGTTTGATTTTATCACCGAGAAGGGAGCCCTGCCGGAGGACTTGGCTAAAAACTTTTTCCGCCAGATCCTCGAGGCGGTGAGGCACTGTCACAACTGCGGAGTGGTTCACCGAGATATCAAGGACGAGAATATCCTGATTGATATGAGGACCGGGGAGCTGAAACTTATCGATTTTGGCTCGGGGGCTCTGTTGAAGGATACCGTCTACACTGATTTTGATGGTGAGCAATGTTACTGCAACCGAGATTTTCAAAATTTAAAATAAAAATCTTAATTACTCCAGTCCTGTCACATTAGGCTAGTGTCCTGAAATGAACTAATGTCAGCAATTGCATATTAGGACTGCAGTTATGAAAAAAAAACTATTTCGAGGTGATTGGATTTGAAATGCACTGATCGTAGTGAGTTTTTTTCTTGTGCGGTAGTAAGGAGCCGTTTTGTTATTGTTTTGATGGCTTTATTTCCTTATTTGGATGGTGATGTGGCTGCGAGGGGGCGCCTTCTGTTCGTCGGAGGCGTAGCGTTGGTCGGAAGAGCGCAGCGCAAACACAACCTCCACTGGAATGGGTGGCCAGAGACGGGGGGGGGCTCTCAGGGTAACATCGCATCACCGGGGATGGGTGGGTGGATGCGTAATTAATGGGGAGGTGGTGGGAATTGCCGTGCACCAGAGAAAAAAAACCACTCACTCACCCACCCACAACAAACTATCACCCAGATACAAGAGGCTGAATCATAAGAGGCTGAGGAATCGAGTCGTGATGTTTGTGGGCAGTGTTTACAAGAGTTTGGGGGAAGGGGACATTTGCAGGGTTTTTTTTTGTCTCAATGTTCTGTTTTTGTTTTCTGATGCCTGTGTGTGTGTGTCAATGATCGAGGGGTTGGGTTGATCAGAGAGGGGAAGGGAAAGCTAGCAGAAACTGAGGGAAAGGGCGGGCTTGGGTTTGGGCTACAGCAGACAGAGACAGGCAGGCAGGCAGACAGACAGGACGGAGTCTCCCTGTGCCAGATGTCGGGGGTGGGAAGGAGGTGAGGTCTGTCCGGCTCGGGGTTTGTACTGTAGCCTGTAGACGGCGTGTCTCTCTTCCGTTGTTGCTCCAGTGTTTGCTGCCGCCCGCTGCTGAGCTTTTGGCAACGTGCCACCCTTTTGTTTTGGAGATTTGCTCTCCTCCTGCGTAACGCTATTTTCCTTTTATTTTCTATTTGGAAACTGATGCAAATAATCAGCTCGGTTTTTATTGGAGCCGAGATTTTTATTTTTTGGTGCCACCTCTGCCGATGTTGCCCACATTTTCTGTTCTCCCCGAGTTCCGTCATGGAAATGTTTTGAAACCCGATAGTCATGTTACCTGGGGCTACGGTGATGGGAAATGGGTTACTCTCTCTTTGATATCATGTGGCCGGATTGATAAATTATTAAGATAGCTCAGTGTCAGGGCTGGAGTGGAATCAGAGCCCTCTGAAAAGGCTTGGGGAGGGTATTCTTTTACCAACCCTGGAATCATTTTAAAACACAAACCATTGACATTTCAGAAGAGCATTTTTAATGTCCCTTTTGTGCCCTATAATGTGATTTAATCTGTGGATGTAACTTCTTAAAGTCCATTTTCCAAATTAAAGACCCATTTTCCAAATTAAGACAGCACTGAATTTTATTTTTTTAAATGAAATAGTACTTATTTGTAAAATTAATTTTTAAAAACTCATTCTGGTGCATCATGGCTTTAATGTTTGAAGCCGGCTGTTGGAACGATGCAGTTTTGGAGCTGCGCTCCCCCAGACGCTGCAGCGCAACCCCTTGTCCATTTTCAAACATTTAAACTCGTCTCCGAAGAACAACCAAAAATAAAAGAAAACCGTTAGTGAAAATTCTCAGTGTTTGGCGCCACCGGCAGGCGGGAGCGTGTGCTTTTTACAACTGAAAGTTTGTAAACAAAAAAATCACATGGCAACAAGTCAATAACTGCCAGTTCACGGCAGGGCAAGCAGGAAACTTCAGGTTAACCACATTTCCTGCAAGCTAAGGGCGGAACGAGATAGTGTAGATGATTTGAATTTCAAGAGCTTAGCGCACTCTTTTGTTTACAAGAAATATGGCAAACGTTTGATCTTCTCCCTGCCAATAACAGGTTGCTCAAACCATTTGTGAAATATTTTGACATTGTGTGCAGTTTAGTTCCAATAAAATGCAATTACTGGTGCATTTTTTAACTTTAGAAATCTGCAGTGGACTTTTTAACAAGTACTTCTATTATATTGAAACTTTATTTTTTTTAATGTGGATTTCTTCGTGAGCAAAGAGGGAACATGAGGAATGCAGAGTAATCAGATTAGTCATGATCTTATTGAAAGGCAGGGCAGGCTTCAGCAGCTTTCTTTGGCCCTTAGTTTGTATATTTGCATTTTAACAACATAAAGGAAAACAGGGAATGTTTTCATAAATGTGGATCTCTGTGTTGATTTGTAGGCACCAGAGTGTACAGCCCACCAGAATGGATTCGCCATCACAGATACCACGGCAGATCTGCAACAGTTTGGTCCCTTGGGGTGCTTCTTTATGACATGGTTTGTGGGGACATCCCATTTGAACAGGACGAGGAGATCATTCGAGGACAGGTGCTATTCCGACGGAGAATTTCAACTGGTAAGCAGTTTTTCCTGTCTGAGCGGAGGGAAATTAAAACATTTCCAGAAGATCTTCACCCTGTAAACTGTTTAAATTAAGTCAATCATCACTGTTTTTAAATAATTTCAGAGAATTGCTCAGGTATTCACCATAGTCAATTGCATTATGACTTTTAACCATGCTTCATAAATACAGTTAGTATGTTAGTGGTCTGTGACATTATCACAGAAGTATTTGCTTGCTTACATTAGATTGCCACAAAAACCCCAGCTGGGCTACATACCATAGTTAGTTCTTTATATCTGTATGCTATGTTAACAAACTGTTATGTGTATGGAAAGTATAATTAGAAACTCACTCTGTTTATAACACACTATTTCCTTTTTGCTTTCAGAATGTCAAAATCTCATCAAGTTCTGCCTATCCTTGAGGCCTTCAGATCGACCCTCATTTGAAGATATGATTAACCATCCCTGGATGCAGAACAGCATTGTTTCACAAGATGCCATTGGACTAAGGTTGCATAGTCTGAGCCAAGAGTCAAACAGCATTAGCTCGAGTAAATTAGAACTTGTGAAATAATGTGAACCGATGCTCACAAAACTGAACTGTCTCTGCCTTCCTTTGGAAGAACCAAATAACTTGCCTGGTCTCACTCACCAGATTCCATGGCCTTTTAAATCTACTGATTAGTGGGAGGAGTGATGAAGAACCAGAATCCTCTCCTCTGCAAGCTTCGGTTGTCATTAACTTGAATCGTGCATTACGACAAGCCTGGCTCTTCCTCTTCGAGTGCCTTTTTTATGACCGCTGGATCCACTGACTTAGAAAGAAATACTTGAACCTCTGCTGCTTCTGAATAACTTGACTTTCTTTCGCACAATCTTCACACATAACACACTGAGAGACTGGTCTAGTCTAGCTACTGTTTTGTTTACAGCCTTTCAATAAAATAACTGAAGAGAACCCTTGTCACCTGAAAATCACCACTAATCAGAAAAGAGTAAACCTCAACTCTTCTTCAGTCTGTTCACTTGTTCAATACACTCAGTATGAATATGAAGCCACGGCATGTCAGAGATCGTCATCAATGCACAACCAATGCAATGAATGAACTCTAACCATTTGTAAATGTGTGTGTATATATGTATGTGTGTATTATATGTAGATACGTCTGTATAGAAAAAGTAAATTCCTTTTTTTTTTAAATACTGGTTATTACAGCCAATGTCAGCTGTCCTGTTTACCTGTTTATTTATTTGAGTGAAGTTGATTTTTTTTTAAAAACAGATTTATTATATAAAAAGGTTTGACTTGTGGGTTAATTTATATTTATTTATTTACGGACAACTACCTTCCAACAGACTTGTTCATTCCACAATTATTAATTATTTGTTCAGATTGGGGCCCACAGATTTTCATAAGATCATGTCAGACATTAGTTCAGTTCAATCTGTTTACAGCCAAAAGAAAACAGTGATGTCACTGAAAAGAATTCCAGACTTTGTAAATATAACATGGAGCACTTCTGTTAAATGCATGTTGAACCGAAAATGTATTTAATGTCTAGACTTGTTTTTTTTTGGGATTTTTGTGACTTTTTTTTAATGTGTCCTGTGGACTGGTATGGGTTGAAAAAGATACCAGTACAAAAATGTTTTTTTTTGTATATACATTAACTTTACACTAGTTTGGTTGCATGTATGCAGCTCGAAGTTTGAATTATTTGATTAGACCTGTAAATTAAACTAGAATGGAAGAAACCTTATTTTTATACATCATTTCAAATAAAACAAAATTTGCCTTAATTTACTTTGTGATATTTGAGAACATATTCAAGAGTTGTGATATGAAATTAGAATACTTCTTGCCTCCTGATAATAGAGGAGAAAGTGAGGACTGCAGATGCTGGAGATCAGAGCTGAAAATGTGTTGCTGGAAAAGCGCAGCAGGTCAGGCAGCATCCAAGGAGCAGGAGAATCGACGTTTCGGGCATGAACCCTTCTTTAGGAATGAGGAAAGTGTGTCCAGCAGGCTAACATAAAAGGTAGGGAGGAGGGAAGGCGGTGCCGGGCTGGAGGGATTCGGCTGAGACAAGGTGGGGGGAGGGGGGGTGAAGAAACTGTTGAAGTCCAAGTTCATCCCCTGTGGTTGGAGGGTTCCCAGTCGGAAGATAAGACGCTCCTCCTCCGACCATTTCGGCTGAGACAAGGTGGGGGGAGGGGGGATGGAGAAACTGGTGAAGTCCAAGTTCATCGCCTGCGGTTGGAGGGTTCCCAGTCGGAAGATAAGACGCTCCTCCTCCGACCGTCGGGTTGTTGTGGTTTGGCGGTGGATGAGTCCAATGACCTGCATATCCTCGGTGGAGTGGGAGGGGGAGTTGAGATGCTGTGCTACAGGTTGGTTGGGTTGGTTCGTCCGGGTGGCCCAGAGGTGCTCTCTGAATCGCTCCGCAAGTAGGCGGCCTGTCTCCCCAATATAGAGGAGGCCACACCGGCTGCAGCGGATGCAGTAGATGATGTGGGTGGAGGTGCAGGTGAATCTGTGGCGGATATGGAAGTTTCCTTTGGGGCCTTGGAGAGAAGTGAGGGGGGAGGTGTGGGCGCAAGTGTTGCACCTCCTGCGGTTGCAAGGGAAGGTGCCGGGAGTGGTGGTTGGGTCGGTGGGGGGTGTGGATCTGACAAGGGAGTCGCGGAGGGAGTGGTCTCTACGGACAGCTGATAGGGGAGGGGAGGGAAATATATCCTTGGTGCTGGGGTCTGTTTGGAGGTGGCGGAAGTGACGGCGGATGATGCGCTGTACATGGAGATTGGTGGGGTGGTAGGTGAGGACCAGTGGGGTTCTGTCCTGGTGGCAGTTGGAGGGGCGGGGCTCAAGGGCGGAGGAGCGGGAAGTGGAGGAGATGCGGTGGAGGGCATCGTTGATCACGTCTGGGGGGAAATTGCAGTCTTTGAAGAAGGATGCCATCTGGGTTGTACGGCATTGGAACTGGTCGTCCTGGGAGCAGATGCGGCGGAGATGAAGGAATTGGGAATATGGGATGGCGATTTTACAGGGGGCAGGTTGGGAGGAGGTGTAGTCTAGGTAGCTGTGGGAGTCGGTCGGTTTATAGTAAATGTCTGTGTTGATTCAGTCGCCCGAGATAGAAATGAAAAGGTCTAGGAAGGGGAGGGAGGAGTCTGAGACGGTCCAGGTGAATTTGAGGTCGGGGTGGAAGGTGTTGGTTCTCCAGTTTCCTCATTTCCCCTCCCCTCACCTTGTCTCAGTCAAATTCCTCGAACTCAGCACCGCCTTACTAACCTGCAATCTTCTTCCTGACCTCTCCGCCCCCATCCCCACTCAGGCCTATCACCCTCACCTTGATCTCCTTCCACCTATCGCATTTCCAACGCCCCTCGCCCAAGTCCCTCCTCTCTACCTTTTATCTTAGCCTGCTGGACACACTCTCCTCATTCCTGAAGAAGGGCTCATGCCCGAAACATCGATTCTCCTGCTCCTTGGATGCTGCCTGACCTGCTGCGTTTTTCCAGAACACATTTTCAGTCCTGATAATAGAGCCCCTACAGTACAAATAATGGTCACTCAGCCTATCAAGTCTGTACCTACCGTTCAAAGAGCACCATATCCAGACTCACTACCCCAGCTTCACCCGATAACCCCGCATCAGCCATGGCCAATCCACCTAACCTGCACATCTTTGGACCGCGGGTAGAAACCAGAGCACACTGTGGAAACCCAGAGAGAACGTGAAAACTCTGCAACTAAAACCTGTGCCATCCTGATTTTTTGTTTGCAGAGGTCTATAGTTAAGACCTTTGATCATTTAACTAAATGATCACTGCATTTTTATAAACCTCAACATTAATTTATAAAGACAGAGTGTGATAGTATTTTGTTAATGGAATCAAATATGAATGCCAAGGAAGTACTGGAAACACTCAGCGGGTTAGACAGCTTCTGTGAAGATAATTTAGGGATTATATTTCTGGTTGATGATCTTCCATCTGAACCACTGATGCAAATGAGAAATTATTCAACAAAATAAAACTAGATGTTGGAAATCGGAAACAAAAACTGAAATTGTTGAAAAAACTCAGCACATCAGGCAGTGTCTGTGTAAGTGATTAGAGTCCAATGACCCTTCAGAACAGAAGTTTCTCGAACTGCTCATGAGATCAAACAGTTCCCATGCAGTGATGCATAATTAATCTTCAGCTACGTTAACTCTTGTCAGAAGTCCAAATAGCATTTTCTGTTATCAGTTTCTCAGTACATGGAGGATTTTGCCACACAGCAGCTGTGCGTTACATATTACTGTTGGGGAGAGGGCATCGATAGAGGTATCGGAACTTTCACCTGTTGCATGGGAGAACCAGTGGGACACCTGTGTTGCTTTCTCTGAGTATGCCCACCAAAGTGCTTAAGGAGCCAGCAATGGGGCACCCCAGGGTTCAAGAGACCCATGTGTGAAAATCCTACCCACCAGGAGCTACCATCCAATCAGGCCAGCAGCTACTTTGAGAGCATTGTCTCTGGAGACAGTCAACGATATCCACTAGAAATCCTGTTCTGCAGAGGGCACAGGTTATTAGTGACAGTAGTGTATGGAGATTCCCTGCAAAGGCAAGGTGTTGGGTTTCGCTGCAATGTTCCGTCCCAAAGTCACCCTTCCCTGTGTTCTTGGGAGACAATAAGAAGCAGGTTGGCTTGGCATGGTTCTCACATAGCAATAGGCTTGCGCCCATCTGGCTTACCATTAGGTGCAGTCACATGGGCTCCTTAAGAAGTCATTAATTGCCCACTTAAAGATCTCAATAAGTTGGATGAGAAGGCCAATCATGTGTATTCTCGATCTGGATCTAATTTTAGCAGAGGTAGGAAGCCTACTGGATTCTCAAATGCTGCCCTTGCATTTGATTAAAATGCCCTCCTGGCTTCCAAAAATGCCACGAGAATGGGCTTCAAGTTCAACCTTGTATGTCAGTTGCAATTTTGGGCTTTCAAACAAAAACAGATACCTTTATAAAGCATTTGTTTTGAGAGAGAGGCACTATTAGGAAGATGGATTCACAAGAATTTGATATGTGATGGGGTAAGACATGCAATAATAGCTTAATGTAGTCACACAATGGACCAAATTGTTCTAATTTTCTACTTGTGAGACCACTGCACAGCAGAATCACTCTAGTTGAGGAGGAGCAAACATGTAAGAGTTAGGAATTACATTTGCTGACTGCATGGGTTTGACATAGAGCAATTTTTTAAAACGTGTGGCAGATACAAATGTACAAACTGAAATAACAAACTAAGAGTGAGGAAATTATTTGTTATCAATGATTATAAATTGAATAGATTAAAAAATGAACTCAGTAAAAATTCTCTCTTCAATTATAGCTCTGAATGTCTGATTTTATGTGCTGTAATAACCTATAAGCTATAAACAGAAACAATTGCTTACCTTGGAAATAAACTCTAAAATGATCCTTAATGCACCAACCTTGATGTAAAATTGAAAATGTTCCCAGGACTACCAATGACATATTCAGAAAAGTAAGGAAAGAATTCTATTTGTATAACACTTCAACCGCTGGACATTTCAAACCATTTTACTGCCAAAGAAGTACTTTTGAAGTGTTCCAATCTTCATGTAGAAAACATGACAGTTAAATTGTTCCCAGCAAACTCATACAAACAGCAATGTGATAATGACCAGAGAAGTTGTTTCTGTGATATTGATTGTGGGATAGATACTGACCAGGTTACCAGGGAATATTCCCCTGCTTTTCTTCAAAGTTGTGCCAGGGATCTCTGCATCCATCTGTGCATGTGGGTGGGGCCTCAGTTCATTGCCTCATCCAAAAAATACTTCCAAATGTGCGTGCATTCTGCACTGGAGTGTCAACATGATTTTTATGTTCAAGACCTGGAGCAACGCCTGGAATAAAAGCAAAAATACTGGAGAAACTCAACAGATGTCAGAGCATCTATGGAGCCATAAACGGAGTTAATGTTTTGATTCCAGTGAATCTTCTTTGGAACCTTTATTTCAGATCTCCACAGGATTTCATTTTGACTAAAACCTTCAAAGGCAGGAATGCTATCGATTGGGTCACATCTAGCTTACATCAGGTCCGTAATGTCATATGACAGGTTGAATACATCTTTAAAAGTTAAAAATCACACAACACCAGGTTCTAGTCCAACAGGTTTATTTGGACGCACTAGCTTTCGGAGCGTTGCTCTTCATCAGGTGACAACCACCTGATGAAGGAGCAGTGCTCCAAAAGCTAGTGCTTCCAAATAAACCTGTTGGAACATAACCTGACGTTGTGTGATTTTTAACTTTGTACACTCCAGTCCTACACCGGCGTCTCCAAATCTTTAAAAGTTGATATTTACACTTTTTACAATTGTTATTTCAACCAGAATTCTGTTCTCCCCACTACTCAAATTTACTTTCCAGTGGGAAAACCTGGAGTTTGACAAGCAAGAATCTTGACTATTAATGCTTCCCCTTTCAGAACCTAGGGCATAAAAGTCAATGAGGGTTCTCATAGTTGACAGCAGATCATTCAATATACACAATGATCAAACTCTCAAGTCTGTAACATTGTACACGGGCATAAGCCCTTCTTCAGGAATGAAGAAGGGCTTATGCCCGAAACGTCGATTCTCCTGTTCCCTGGATGCTGCCTGACCTGCTGCGCTTCTCCAGCAACACATTTTCAGCTCTGATCCCCAGCATCTGCAGACCTCACTTTCTCCTGTAACATTGTACATTCAGGAAGGACAGAATAATACGTGTCATTGAAAGCATTTTTTTTTTAATATTGGTATCTAAAAATTCAGACAGGCTGGTTCTGAGTACAAGGCTCACAATGTGCTATTAGCTGGTCCCCATTCTTCTTAGTCGCAAGCAACATACAAATTTCATGCTGCCATCTCATTCATGATTTCTTTGTGCACCCCGGCATAATCCACACTCCTGTTTTGTTCTCCTCATGTCAATGGTGTATGGCATATGAGGCAAGCATATGTCTTAGCAAGTCTCAAGTTTTTAAACACAGTCTGTCCCCTCTTAAAAGAAAACTATGCTGAATCAAAAGAAGCTGCTGCTGATTATCAGTCTTACAATAGAAAGACAGAATGTAAATGGAAGGCCATAGCACAAAGAGGCATCATGGGCAGGATTTGAACTCCACATAGGGTGTATATAGAGATGAGTGTTGGAGAAAAGCTGAGATGTGGACCAGCATGCCTATTTGCTGCCACCATCACCACAAGGCCTCCAAAGAAAAAGCATCATCATGTGATCTGGTAGGCCAATGAACCAAGGAGTGGCAGATGGTGTTTAATTTAAATAAATGCGTGGTGTTTCATTTTGGTAAGGCAAATCAGAGCAGAACCTATACAGTTAATGGTAGGGCCTTGAGGAGCATTGCCGAAGAAAGAGACCTAGGGTGCAGGTGCATAGTTCCTTGAAAGTGCAGTTTCAGGTAGACAGTGATGAAGAAGGTGTTTGGTATGCTTGCTTTCATTGCTCAGAGCATTGAGTTTAGGAGTTGGGATGTCATGTTGTGGCTGTACAGGATATTGGTGATGCTACTTTTAAAATACTGCATTCAATTTTGGTCTCCTTGCTGCAGAAAAGATTAGATTACTCACAGTGTGGAAACAGGCCCTTTGGCCCAACAAGTCCAAACCGACCCTCCGAAGAGCAACCCACCCAGACCCATTTATCCCTTCACCTAACACTACGGGCAATTTAGTATGACCAATTCACTTAATCTGCACATTTTTGGATTGGGGGAGGAAACCGGAGCACCCGGAGGAAACCCACGCAGACACGGGGAGAATGTGCAAACTCCACACAGACAGTTGCCTGAGGCAGGAATTGAGAACCTGGGTCTCTGGTGCTGTGAGGCAGCAGTGCTAACCACTGTACCACTGTGCCACCCACCTGTTAAACCTGAAAGGGTTCAGAAAAGACTTTCAAGGATGTTGCCAGTATTGGAGAGATTGAGCTATTATGAGAGGCTGAATAGGCTGGGACTGTTTTTCCATGGAGCTTTGGAGGCTGAGGGTAATGTGAACCTTTTCTTGGGTCACTTTTTGTCAGGATGGTGATCAGGGAAACAATGAGATGGGGCATCTTGAATTGATGCAGAGGTAGGAGCGGTAAAGCAATGGTAGTTAAGGAAACTCCTTTCATGGAAGTTGGATGGTGGAATCTTATCAGGCTTTGGGTGACATGGGCTATGTTGGGATGTGTTGGCAGAATTAGGAATGATGTTTAGCAAAGCCCATCTAGAGGGTCAAATCATCTAATCACAGATTGTGCACTTTTTACATGCAAAGTGGTGAGATTCTTGCTAGTCAGTAGAGAGTTCCCAATCAATGATAATAATCAACTTACCACGGGTGATCTGATGAAACTCAACTCACAACCTAGCTGTCAGGAAATTGTAACATAGAAACCAGAGTGGGTTCTTGGCATGTTCAACTTAACATTTACTCCAAGGAATCTCCATGTTGGGAACTACAACATCACAGGACTTGTTTTATGGTCACAAGCCACATACACCCCACATCCATGGACATTGGCATTCAGCCTCCAAGAACCCTCATAAAACATTTCTAAACCACTTATGGTATGGTTCTGTGCTTCTACGCTGCACCATTGCCTGCACTGGCATCTATCATTGCAATGCTTCAGTAAAAACACCTATGCAAGCAAGGACACACATCCATCTAATGGACTGGATTAGACCACCTCTCCAGACTCTTTATTCATTGTCATAATGCTCATACGTTCTAAACCTGGATGTTCACAGCATTCCTGTCTTGCATTGCTTTGTCTTCTCAGCCAGAGAAACCAGGTGCATTTTACTTCTGTCGTGCCTGACCATTTTGTGCAGATGTGAAGCCAGGAAACCCTGTCATGATTGTCAGTGAACCTCAATCAAATCAAGGCGGGTAGCTTTACGGAGTGGATCCAACCAACTGTTCCTCAAGCACGGCCACTGACACCAATCTACGCCCGCTTGGGATGTCAGAGTCAGGAGGATGAGGAGCCAAATGATGGACAGTGCAGCATCAGTCTTGAGTCTTTCTGCAATTGTGAGCTGTTTGACTCATGGAACAATGGAGGGAGAGGGATAGGTACAACAGAGACAAAATTGTGAGGTTCAGCTATTAGTGTTCATGTAGGTGTCTCAAGTGAGTGAGTAGTCAGTACAGAGGGCATGCAGCATTAAGGGTGGGAAGGTAGAGTGAGTGTGAGATAGAAGATTGTTGCATCTACGTTGGTTGAGTGGAAAAAGGCATTGGCATTCTTTCTGCAGTTCTGCATATTCCTGTAGATGACTGAGAAAGCTTTAAGCTGGGTGTCAATCTTAGACTAACACTGGTGTCATGGCCTCCAGTGCTGGTCCTGAGCAAAGAGGCTGTGCATCACCCCACCTAACAGGAGCGCCAGGGACCCTGATATCCCCCTCTTTGTTTTGTCTGGGCCAAGGTCAGAACCCATGCAGGCAAGTGCTAGACTGATTGTGCTCATTCAGGTGTACAATGGTCTTTTAAAGATTGCATGGGTACAGGAGATGCTGATGAATTCTGGGTATGTGGTGAGTTGTTCTGGGAACAGTGCATGGTAAAATGGAGCTGAAATCAGATGAGGTGTACACTCCAAAGACTCAGACAGAATAAACGCAGCAAGTTTGTTAAGACACAGTGTGAGGACTTGCTTGGTCTCTTGGATAGAACCTCTTCAACAAATTCAAAGTGACTTAGACAAAAAACCAGGAGGTTCACTCCAGAGACTGAGCATCTGTACCAAAGGTGTCCAGAATTCTTTTCCTGTACCATCTCCTCTTGTCCCTGCTTCCCCACAAGCTCCCCTTCCAGAGTCTCTGCATTCCCAATAGCAATGTTGCACTCATATGGGAAGATGTTTGGAGAATACAGAAGGCTACCATGAAGTTGGATTCCTATTCCACTGGATAAAGAAATGCACCCCCTTGAACAATCTGTAAAAAGCTGTTTGAGCATGCTGAGGGTCTACTCTGAATGTTCCTGATTGCAGTAATGACTCACATTATACGCATAATGTCTCTTGTATGATCAATTGGTGGAAGTATTCATGATCCTAGTGAATGGGGGCACCCCTTGCCCACAGCTATTTCCCATGGAGGCATGGAGATGATGGGAATGGCAGCTTGCCTCAAAACAGAGGTATTGTGGCTACTGCCAGGATATCGGGCATTCATGGGCATACTTTACTGTGTTTGGTAACATGCAAGCTGTAAGCTGAGACATTCTTAGCCCTCACAGTTCCTATAAATCTCTCTGTTGATCTGAGCATGCATGCTCACCGAGCCACATGCTGCACTCCATAGTATCATTGGGAGTGCATGTCACTACTCTGTTGGGAGTCCCATGATCTTGGCAAAGTCACGTGCCTTCTCATTTTGCCTCTCCTTGCAGAGGGAGAAAACAATATATTCATGTCTTCTGTCTTGAATTGCCTCCATTACCTCTCAGATACATCAAATCAATGGCATCTTGAGATACATTGGAAGTGTTGCCTGTCACAAGCTAAAACAATCCAGATTATTATTGACACTTTTATAACTAATCATTGTCCCCAGTCCAGGTCAGATTGAAGGAGGTGGCACAGTTAGTGACATCTCCACCAGGAATATTGTTCGCCTTAAGCTCTGGTTTTGATGAGGTGGAGAGAAGAGAAGAGTTCTTGAAAAATCTGTGATGGTAAGGCCATCTGTCCAGAATTTACTGGCTTCTTCTCTACAGCTTTTGATCAATTATTATTCATGTAGCAACCAAAGACCCCATATCTCATGCAGAGCTGTCGCCAACTCCTGTTGCCACTCTGCATGTATGCAAAAACTCGCCAATATGTCGGTAAACACAATCCACAGTACTTCCACAAATGTTGCTTGGGCAGAAGGATGTCAAAAACACCCTCTCCAGCAGGCTGGAGTTCAGTCATGCTAAGCAGAGGCCCTTTCTGCTGCTGAGTGCCTTTTGTGAGTGAGTCACAGATATTTCAATGCATATATCCAAACCAAGCTAGGGAAATAAAGGTTAAATGTGCAGTATAACCCTGTTAGTGCCCCTCGCTGCACAGGGCTTGCATCTTCATGTGAACCTTGTCTGAAGGGATCGGAAACACATTCAGCACCATTTCAGGCCTCTGAGCCTTCTGCCCTGCCTGCCAACAGCACAACAGAGCACAATTTCACAGAACAAATGTTTTAATCTATGGCAGGGTAAGTTGATAATTATAAACTGCTTTTAATTTGTTCTTTTAACTTCAATTCTGGGAGCACGGCATGAGCAGGCCCCAGGTTGCTGAATTCTTCGAATCTGAATTAGAAAAAAAAGTCATTGAAGCAGCTATAAACTCCTCAGTCTTGCTATTCTAGTTTACGATGCCATCTGAACCCTTTGATTCAATTGCTGCTTTCTATTAACTTCAGGTACGCATTATAAAACCAAATGTAATTATCTCATGTCCACTATTTTCTGCTATTCATAGTGATGCCATCAGATTTTAATCAGCGGAACTAATTGTCCACTGAAAATTCATCAAGAATGTAAAAAAGTAATATTCTACATTCATATTCACTCTTGTCAAAATATTAGTTTAATTGACCAATCTATCAAACAGCCAATTTCCCCCACTTTAAATAGTTTTATAACCAGTAAGAAGAAGTATTCAAATAATGGAACAGGAGATTTCAAGACGAGGCGGCACATTTTTAAGTTGAAAGGAGTGAGATTCAGAAAAGCCACGAGAGGCAAATTTTCTTACACAAAGGTTCGTTAGCATTTTGAGAAGGTTTGTAGCTCAGATTGATGATAAGTGGGTTCGGTTATCGAATGTGAAATGGGTGGTGAGGCACAGGTCCACTAGCTTGAGGATGTTATCTTTGCTGATGAAGTTGGTGCTGTCTGGTGTTTATGGTCCTGGTTTTCCTAGTAGTGAAGACAATGTTTCTTTGGCCAGGTCGTTGTTAATTGATGTGGAAAGGGCTGTAATGTCAAAGGAGACCATTATTTCGCCCTCTTCTATCTTGGTGTCTTTGATGGTGTTCATGAATTCTTGGGTGGAGTGAATGGAGTGGCGTGAATCTTCAATTAGATGTTTTAGTTTTTGGTGGAGTTCTTTGGCTAGTCTGCATATTGGTGTGTCAGGTAGGGAGACTATGGGTCTGAGGGGAGCCCCATGTTGTTCGTTGTCGTTGAGGTTGAGGTTGAGGATGAGGGTGCTCCATGTGTGGAATGAACTTCGTGAGAAAGTGGTGGATGCGAGTACACTTACAATGTTTAAAAGATATTTAGATAGATACATGGATAGGAAAGGTTTGGAAGGATATGGGCCAGGAGCAGGAAAGGTGGGACTAGTTTAGTTTGGAATTATGTTTGGCATTGACTGGTTTGACCGAAGGATCTGTTTCCAGGCTGTATGACTCTATGACTCCATATAAAGAAGAGAAAGCACATATTTTGAATGTTCCTAACTTTGTTTTTCTCTGGCTAACTGTAGTGTCCAGTGAATAAATTCTTAATTTCTGAAAAATCCATTGGCATTTGAACGATTGCTGTGTAATAGCATAATTACCACTTGAGTTTCAGCAGCATTAATATATGAACAGAAAGGTACTGTATAGGGCAGGGTTATCAACCCTTGTTAGGCACAAGATCACTTTTTGACTTCAAATGCAACCCAGGATCTACCCACAGTATAGGACAAGCAGGTTTTCTTTAATTCCACATAAATATAAAACCACATATATATAATTATTTATTTTGTCCTCTACTCACCAAGTCTCAGTGTCATATCTAGGACTGTACTTTATCTGCTAGTGCCTTGAAGTCTGGGATGTAGTTCAATGCTGCTAGTCATATGCAGTCCATCAAATGGGTATCTGTGAGGCCGGTGTGATACTTAGACTTGATTGCATTCATTTGGGGGAACATTGTCTCACTGAGGCATCTGGAGTCAAAGTAAGCTTTCACTTTAAAAGCACCGGTTGGTAGGAGTGGCCATTTTTCTCTTTTAATGAGTACCCAAAAATCACAATCCCTTGATCTTACTTTCAGCTCAATATCATTGTACAGTGTTACCACATCTACATCAATTCCACTGCTTCGTAAGTCAAACATCTGATGGAAATTTGGTAGCCCATCAATATCTAATCAAAGGAATAGATTTCATGATGACTTGTTCCATCGCGCCTAATTCCTGAAATAGCCTGCTGAATTCCCCTGCTAACTTCCTCAAGTGTGTGCAGAAGGTTTCTGGGTGGGCCACTATTTTTCGTCGTTGATTTTTTTCTCATATTTGTCCATACTCGGGAAGTGTCTGCAGCATTTTTTTTAACTGGGAGGAGCACAGACCCAGTTTCAGTGTGAGTGCCTTCATAGCACTGGTCATATTTGCTAAGGCTCTGTCCTTTCCCTGCAGTTTACAATTCAGTTCATTCGGTGTCAACTTTACATCTGTAAGGAACCTGAAGTCAGGCAATCACACATTGTCTGACAGCTCACTGTACATTTCCTTCTTGATTTAAGAAAAACAGTGATTTCAGGCATAAGATCGACAAGCCTGTGCAGGACCTTCCTTCAACTTAACCACCTCACATAAGCATGGAGGATTAGTTCACTGTAGGCAGCACTGAGCTCATTGAGTAAAGTTTCAAACAAGTAGTGCTTAAGGTTCGAATTGATCTTACAATTTTAACAACCACTTTCGTTACATGAAGAGCGTTCATAACTTTACTCAATAATGCTTGCTGGTGGGTTATACGGTAGTATGCAATGACTGATGCACCCTCAGCTATGCCAGAAACCTATTTCTTGATTCGAAAGCTTTTCTCAAACATGTACGTTTTGAATTTGCTGTATTTCGTTTCAGTCTTTGTTCTCTCTTTCAGGGGTAAAAGGATAAGATGGTCTGTTCAGTTGCAATGTCCTGAAAAACCATATGCACAGAAACTGTTAGCTCAGTGGTATTTATCATGTTGATGGATGAACGTGAGAAACATTCACGTTCTTCAAATACTACTGTAGTTGCTGAAAGATGTCTTTGGAGAAAGGTTTTGCTCATCTTGTTACTGTGTAAGTCCAAAGTACCATGTTCTGAATTGCTGTTATTATTCTTTCTTTGTTCTTAAAGTATTTGAATAGTCAATAGTCACATTCACTACTTTGTTAGTTATTTCACTATCTTAAATTATTTGCCAGAAGAAGACATATGCAAAATACTACTTTAAGCCTTAATAGTGCTTTAGCTAAATAAAACCTGAAATAACTGTGGATACAGTAAATCAGAAATAAAAACAGAATTGCTGGAAAAGCACAGCAGGTCTGGCAGCATCTGTGAAGAGAAATCCAGAGTTAACGTTTTGGGTCCGATGACCCTTCCTCAGTTGCTAGACCCAAAATGTTAACTCTGATTTCTCTTCCCAGGTGCTGCCTTACCTTTTGTTGTTGGTTTAAAAAAAAACTGACTGTTGAACTTTCAAAATGGCCTTCAGCTTGTCACTTCCTTTGACAGGTGCATGCTGTTCAAGGGAAAACTATGCTTGAATTTACTGTGCTAGAAATGCCAGTCCCTTCCAAGACATCTTGTTTGTGGTGAGTTGTTTTAGGTACAGGAGTTGCAGCTTGGAACTAGAATCGAATGAAAGGAGTCCATGGGATTTGTATAGGTATTAAAGGTAAGATGTAGGAGTGAATTTGTTCAGCTTCACAGAGGGAAGCCCTCCATGAAACTTGATGCAATTGAGTCAAAAAAATGTAAAGTTCAGCCCATTGCACTTATGCTGAATGTCCAAATGAGCATCTCTCTCAGTGCACACTAAACTAGGACCAGCGGCCATCCTAAATGGGTCTGCTGCCACGAATATTACAGACTTTATTAGCAAATGTGTTGAAGACTACATGCAGATAAAGTTAATCTGAATGCTCCCCAACAGGAAATCATGGATGAACCAAGAGACCCACTCCTAGTGAAGTCCAGGTCTGAGGCATTTCAAGTCGGGCAATCCTGACCTATACAGGAAATCAAGATACGATCTTCATAAGGCCATCAGAGATGCCAAGAAGCAATGGCAAACTAAGCTTGAGACCCAGACTAACCACATAGACACCCATCATTTATGGCAAGGCTTACACGCCACAATGGGCCACAAAGTGAATTGGAACAGAATCTTGGACAACAGCACATCCCACCCTGTTGAGCTCAACACATTTCACACTTGCTTTAAACAGAAGGTCAGTGAAAAGATGTCACCTATCCAAACAGTCTCGATGCATCTGTACCCATGGTCACCACTATAGACTTTAGATTTGCCTTCTTGAGAGTGATCCCATGGAAAGTAACTGGCTTGGATAGAGTTCCCGGTTGTGCATTCAGATCCTGTGGGGACCAACTGGTGGGAGTATGATCTGAAGTGCCTACTTGCTTTAACAAGACCACCATCATTCCGATGTCAAAGAAAGATCATGCACCATGTGTCAATGAGTACTGCCTGATGGCTCTGACATCCACAATGATGAAGTGTTTGGAGAGGTTAGTCAGGGCTCACATCAATTCCAGCCTAAAATTGCTTTGATCCTTTGCAATTTGCCTACCACAACAGATCCACAGCAGACGCCATCTCCTGGCCAGACACTCATCCCTGGAACATCTGGATAGCAAGGATATCTATGTCAGGCTCCTACTTATTGACTACAGTTCTGCTTTCAAAACCATAATTCCAAACAATCTCATCTCTAAGCTCTGAGTCTAGGTCTCAGCTCCCACCTCTCTAACTGGGTCCTCAACTTCCTGACCTATTGACCATATTCAGTAAGAATAAGTGGCAATACCTCCTCCACCATAATTCACAACGCTGGTTCCCCACAAGGCTGCATATTCAGCACCCTATAATACTCCTTATATGCTCATGACTGGGTGACCAAATTCTACCTTAATTCCATTTACAAGTTTGCTAATGACATCGCTGTTGTAGGTCAGATCTCAAATAACGATTAGGCAGAATACAAGAAAGGAATTGAATGCTTAGCAGCATGGTGTAAAGACAACAATCTCTCCATCAGCATAACCAAAATGAAGGAGCTGGTCATTGACTTCAGGAAGCAGAGTGGGGGGGCACGCCCCTGTCTGCATCAATGGTGCTGAGGTGGAGATGTTTGAGAATGTCAAGTTCCTGGGAGTGATGATCCCCAACAATCTGTCCTGGTCCATTCACGTAAATACGCCGTCAAGAAAACACAACAATGTTTCTACTTCTTCAGGAAGCTAAGACAATTCAGTATGTCCACAAGGACTCTTACCAATTCATATAGATGCATCATAGAAAGCATCCTATCTGGGTGCATCACAGCATGGTATGGCAACTGCTCTTCCCAAAACTGCAAGAAACTACAGAGAGTCGTGAACACAGCCCAGTCCATCGTACAAAGCAGCCTTCCATCTATTGACTTCATTTACTTCCCACTGTCTCAGGAAAGCAGCCAACATAATCAAAGACCTCTTCCACCCTCTTCTGTTGTGCAGAAGGTGTAAAAGTTTGAATAAACAAATGAACTGATTCAAGAACAGCTTTTCCCTGCAGTTATCAGATTTTTGAATGTTAATTCTGATCTCTCTCTGCACTTTTTCTGTGGCTATGATACTGTATCTGTTCTGCTACTCTGATGCATTTTGAATGGTACGATCTCTCTGTACAGTTTGCAAAACAACACTTTTGACTGTATATCGGTATATGTGACAATGATAAATCAAGTGATCAATCAATCAAGCATTTGTTGTTTGAGAACATGTTTCCATATATCATTTTTGCTTTGTTTACAAATGATTTTAAACATGCACCTGTGATGGTAATAAATATGTAAAGTCAATAAGTGAAAAACAAGGGATATAATTCTGTCAAAGAAGAAGGAGCAGGACCAATAGCCTGTCCAACATCAATATAAATGCAGCTGATGACGAATATGGAACATTGTTGCCAAACATGTGATAAAGGATTAGAGGATTAGAGCTCTTCATATGCTAATACACTAACAAGATGAATTACTGGCTGCATGTATGCTGAAGGTGCAATCCTTTAGGTATGCCTGCGTAAGTTAAGCTGTCACATGATAATTCATGTTTACCTTTCAAAATGACTTAGAAACAGAAAATAAAGGTGTCCTGTTAGTATTGTAGGCCAACTTAGGAGCATTTTTAAAATTGTCTTTTATTGTTTCTTTCTCAACATTCTCCATAATTCCCTACTCAGGCTCGAAAGACAATGACTTCTGATGCATTATAGAACAATTGCTGCCAGCCACACATGTTGAAGGAGGCAGTTATCAACAAATAGGAAGGACAAATTGCAGCCAAGAATGATTTGGTCTTGTTATCTGTTGATGTACACTTTTCAATAGATCGATTCAGAGAATGGTCAGGGCATGGATCTTGTTTGATGTCTGCTTCATTAACTTGATACTTCACAGTCATTTGTTCAGACATTTTATGACTCACCTTTGGAGCTAGCAGAACTTGATCCTAGGCTTCCTGGCTCAGAGTTTGGACAGCACTCCTTCACCACAAGACCCCCTAACAATAGAAGGTAGTTATTTTCAATCAACCTGCTTCGCCACCTCTAAAGCACCATCTAGAGCCTTCCGGTCTTGGTTTCATTTATATTTCTTGTTTACTTTCTGGGTTAATACGATGTCATGAAAAATAATGGAATTAGTGAGCACTATTTTATTTATGGAGAAAGTGAGGACTGCAGATGCTGGAGATCAGAGCTGAAAATGTGTTGCTGGAAAAGCGCAGCATGTCAGGCAGCATCCCAGGAACAGGAGAATCGACGTTTCGGGCATAAGCCCTGAAGAAGGATCGATTCTCCTGTTCCTTGGATGCTGCCTGACCTGCTGCGCTTTTCCAGCAACACATTTTCAGCACTATTTTATTTATGCCATTTTTGCAGATAGTTGTAAAATTTGCAATTCAAATATTTAAGTCAGAATGCTGAAATTAATAGTCTGGTGTGATACTGAGCTCTGCACGTTAGCCACAAGATTTGATCTCTGGTTTGCCCTGAGTTTGTCTGATCACCAATCGGTGCGAGAGTAAGGAGTGTGCTCAGTACCCTGAGTTATAGCAAAGAGAATCCACATACCTATTCCTGATTGCTATCCAGTGACAATTTCTGCAGTTGCATATGTATAAATTGGACTTGGCTAAGATACTAACCATGACAACTGAAAACTGAATGGTAGTGTAAAGTGAGGAAAAACCCAGCAGCTCTCACTAATTCACGCAAAGGGTCACTAATTTGCATGAGGTGCTCTGACTGTGAAGAGTGGCAAACTGTATTCCAGCATGAGCAGATAGTTGAAGGAAGAAAATTGTAGTAGTGTAAAAATAAAGTTTGCAATTTGTGTTATCTATTGACTGCTGCATGCATGACCAGTTTGAACTTTTCCATTGCCTTGCCCCTCCTTATTCTGTGCACCACTCTCCACTGTGCCAACACCACCCTCCCCCTTCAGTCTTCGGGGCTTACTTGTTTGACCCCAACATGCTGATCAAATAAAAATGATCTAATGTCAAGGTCATCTCAGTGTGGAGCTATTCTCTTCTTCCTGCACCCTGTATAGTGGTAACCTCCATCACTGACTTCGCTAAAGCTGACAAGGTGTCAACCCTCAGACTGAGCTGATAGCTTTGTGAGACAGATCACCATTGGGTTCTTATCTTTTGGAAAAGTTCTGGCCAGCAGAACTGAATCCCATGCTTGAATGTAATGCCAACCTAGATTAGTAGTCTGAATTTGTATTGCAGTTGTTTTTAATGACGCATTCAGAATGAAGTAGAAAGATGCTTATATGTCCATAAAAAGCACACAATGGAAAGAAATGAAATAGTAGGGGGAGTCAAGTGAATATATTGGCAATGAAATTCAACAGGCATATATACTCAGAAATGCAGACTGATGCAGTAACATCAAAAGAAAAATGAGAGATCAGATAATAAAAAGAGACAGGCATACGGACAGGCACAGAGAAATCAGACAGATTAGGTTAGTTGGTTAATGAAATGCTGAAATGTTAATGATCCCTGTTTTCAGTCACATTCAGGATTCTTGGTTAATTTAACAGCCGACCCTGTGATTTTTGTAGAGAATATAAAAGATTGGTTTGTGACTGCTTGTGCACTGATAAATCATGGCAGTGGTTATTCCAAATTGTTTTTTTAAATTTATAATACAGCAGTATATAAGAAATTAATTAAGAATTTGGAATAATGTGAAGTTAAATGAAACTAAATGGATATGCCAATGAGTGGATTGCGTGATAGCACATTGATTAAAATATTCTGTTGGAAGGCCAATACAAAAATCCGATAAAAACAAACTGCTTGTTGAAAAAGTATAAGGAAGTCATGTTGGGCTGGACAGTTAATCTTGGAGTATTGATCATTGACTGATATTTTTAAAAAGATATAACTCCACCATGTCAGAAATGCAAAGAATTTTGTCCATAAGTTCCCGAGTGCAATATTAAAATCAATATATATTAATAAGGTAAAGTTGGAGGATGGAAATTTTCCCTCTGGTATGACACAGGCAATGGCGAAAAAGTTGGGAAAATGCATGAAGAATGAAGGATGAAGAAAATCAAAAAAATGCTTCGCACTTTTGTCCTTAAGCTTGAAATGGCAACTTCAGAATCTCACTACGGAGTGGTGACTATCTTATTTCCATGCATTTGCAATTTTACTTATACTATATGTCACTTCCAAGCATTCTCTCCTTTCCTGAGAAACTAGCTGTTGCAAATCGTCAACATGGAAATCAGAATATATACCTGGCAATTCCAGATTGCTAGTTGCTTGTCCCAACTAATGTCAAATTGTGTATTTGCTGCCATTCTTCTCAATCATTCATCCACATAAATCAGCATTGGCAAACTATTAGTCTCACCATATCATCAAGTCTATTTTCACACACTTAAGGTGTTTCAGAGTTTACATTTGAGCACAGTACTTGTGTACTCTTTGGCAGGTCGCTTTGCATACAGAGACAAACATACAGTTCAAGCATTTGAACAGGGTGGATCTTATACTCTTTGCTTATTTTCCTCATGAAGTCACTTATGGCCCTGACCAAATGTTGGTCTTCTATCCAGAGCAAGCAGATGCTTGGTTTTCAGTACCAGTCCTGGAGCATCCCTTCCTCAGCTAGCTGCATGTTCTCACCAGATTGTGCTTCTGAAATGTATCCAGAAACAGTACCCACAAGGTGAAATACACTAAGCTGGTAGAGAGTGCAGGTGAAAACCATGCCGGTGCATCTTCTGAGGATTTGGTAGATTTCTCCTCAATGAGGGAGTTGAGGTTCTCTGGCACAGATCTCCAAAGATGGAGATTGACTGTGTAAGAGAGAAGGAAATTAGCTGTGTCAGCATAATAAAAGATTATGTACATTCAGAATGAAATAGCATTGTTGGTAACGGTAGAGTAATGCAGCACAGCACAATGAAGCTTCCTGGGTTGGTTTTCTATTCAGGTATTTGGTTCTCCAGATGTAAAGTCATGCTCTTCTCCAGCCAAATTGTGTATCTTTAGCTGAAAAAGAGTGAAGAGCCTGATATCCTCTACCCCCATACCAATGGCAGTGTTGACACCCTCAGCTCTGTTTTTGGCTAGTTTTTCCTGCAATGAGACAAAGAGAGGGTTTTAAGTACGACGGAAATAGTTGAAAGACAAGTTAGTGGTGATGCAGGATCAGGAGAGGTGGGGAATGAATGATTAGAAAGTACAGAAGACAGTACGGTAAATAGTTTGGGAGGATGAGTTGGGTAAGGGCTGTTGAGTGGAAATGGTGCCAGGGGTAGTGACAACTGTAGTCTGTGAGCCTCAGGGAGAGATATGTGCTGTAGCAGAGTTAGAGGGAGAGTACTCTGTCAGTGTCAGGCTGTGAAAAGGAGATGGTGGCAATTATCCTTGCGGAGAACAGAAAATCATTAACTTTCTGCATTTTGTTTAACCAAGGACAGAGCTCTGATCCAGGCTGCTAGCTGTCTTCAGGCGGGCCAAAGCTGCTGGTGTAGCCTCCTTTGGTGATCTGCAGGGTAAAAGGATAGCACTCCCCTCCATCACACTGGCCACCAGCACCAACAGTACCTTTCTTCAAAGCAGAGAGCCATCTTGTCTTTTTGAGTTATTTCCTCAGTGCTAGTGTAGGAACACCACTTTGTAGGTTGCAGCATCTGAAGAGGTGTGTAGCTGGGCTTTAGGTTTGGCACCAATGGCTTGAAGGCCAGAAGACTGTGGTAATGGCAAGCACATTTGCCTTATCTGCCACGTGATTCCATGAAGATGGTGCTGAAGAGTCCTTTTGTTTAATTAATGAGGTAAAGCGCAGAGTATTGTGTGAGAAAAGTCATTGTGAACTGTGGTGGACTGAATGCCTGGAATCCTACTTGATGAAAAGTTTTAACTATGAACAGGAAATTTCCACTCGCGATCTCATAAAAAGCTGAAGAATCTCAACTCCACTGACAGAAGAACCCAATCATCATACAGACATTTGGGTCTGGAGAAAATATTGAATGATAGATAGTTGGCTGCCTTGTGCTTTACAACTAGATCAAATAATCTGACAGCCCAAAGGCTGACCCCCATGGAGTTAATGCGGTTGAGGCCTGTTGGAGCAGTATCTTCTCTATTAACCCTCAATTCTGGGAAAGATTTCAAAGCACCTTTCACTGTCCTTATAATGTTTCATCTGACCATTTCTTTTGCAGTATCTGAAATGAGACTTGCTGTGGAATTTAATTTGAAGTATTCAGTAACCATTTAATTGCTGCCTTCTCAATCCCACCTCTCACCTCAGGCTAAATCCACCATCAGCCATCTATCCTAAATGAGAGAGCAGTGCTGTGCCTCTTTGGAACTATGGGTGACTTAACATTTGAGGTTTGGTTAGCTCAGCTGGCTGGATGGCTGATTTGTAACATAAGTAATATCAACAGCATGGGTTCAATTCCTTGACAATTACCATGAAGGATTCACCTTCTCAACCTCTCCCCTCATCTGAGATGTGACGACATTCAGATTAAACCACCAACAGTCAGCTCTCTCTAATGAGCAAGCAACTCTATGGTCTGCTAGAACTATGGCAACTTAACAAAATTGCAGGTGTGGTTTTAAAACACACCCACTGACCTTTCCAGTAAAACTATTTAGAATGCAACAGGCTTTCACTGCTGAACTGTTGCACAAAACAAAAACAAAGGTCATTTTATCAGTTGTGAGAAGTCTATTCCTCAGCCTTATCCTTAGTGATTTGAATATGGACAAGATAGATCGAAAGGAAATACCTCTACCTCTCTCATCCTTCCAATCAATAAAATAGAATGGGTATGTTCTAGGTTCACAGGCAATAAAGTGAAACTGGCCTCAGTTTGAAGAGTATGCCACCAGCAACTCACGAAAAAAATATGTAAAAATTTAGACTTATAACCCAATGCTTATAAAAGTATTTACCACAAGTAATGGTCTCATGAAAATTCTCAGAGTTGCCTAGGTATAAGTCTAAGGAAGAACTACCTGCATGTATGCAGTCCGAGGAATTGTAAAGTCTCTTGTAATTGAACTGCTGAAAACTATTTGACTTTCAAATGATTATTCTGCTGTCACACTCCAATTCAGTAACAAATTACCAATCCAATGTTTGAAACCACCTTCAGTAGAGTCTTGTTTGGTAGTAATAGCCCAAAGATTGTTTATGTCCCATTTATTCAGTAGCACCAGCCATTGTCGTTCTCAAAGGAACTGTTGGTGGCTGTAGCTCCCACCAGTTTCAGGTGGTGTACCTATATTATACGTAAGTCAGAAACATATATGACATCAAGTGCAACTTTGGTTAACTGGCTAAACAGAAGGAAAATATAATAATTGCATCCTCTAATGTTTTTAATAAAATGCACATGCTCCTCTTTACAAAATGGTCAATCTAAATGGTAACTTCATAATAGAGACTAACTTCTGCCTACAATCTTGGATATCAATAAGAATATTGTGACAAGGAAAGACCTGGATAACTGTGATAATTCGCTTCCTACAGTGAATGGCAATTAATGAAAAATCTCCCTCTGCATTCATACACCTTGTTGCTTTATCGATCATTGATTTTAATGATAGCTGGCTTTTTTAGATTTTATCAGCTGCATATGTCTTTTGAGTCAATTTGTATCAGATAACAAAAGCTAGCAGCTTTCAAAAAAATGCAAGTTTTTTTGTATGCTTGCAAAGAATCAGGTCATTTTTTAAGATTGTGACCATTTTGAAAAAGATTCTGCAGTATTCAATGTGACATTGAAATACATTATAACTTTATCAGGTTATGTTTTGTGCAGGTCTGTTCTCGTTTAGACCAGTTACTGCTGATGGATTCTCCTGGTCTCCTCAAAGCCAATGTACTGCCCTGGCAAAGCAAAACCATTAGACACTAAAATTACCAGTACATAAAAACCAAATTCAGATGCCCAATTCTCACTTTAAGCCTGTGGGCAGAAATTAATTGGCTCTCAGGAAATATTGTTGATTTCAAAAAGACACACGTTAACGCTTTCTTGAACCACAGTATTTTCCTTGTTTTTATGAGCTGCATAAAACTTACGTGTGTGAATGGAAATGCTTAAAAATGGTTCCATTTATGAGTTTGAGTTCTTATGTTTGCCTTTCATCTTGGCTGAAATATGTATCTAATTTGCAGAAAAAGCACTTTAAGTGGAAAACCAAAAACCACAATTTTCTTTTTGATACAATTGTTTCCTACCAACAGATTTAATGAGGTGCTCCCCCTTCATAATCTGTTTGGCAAACTTACACATTCCCATGAACTTCATTTTTTGTCTGTTTTGTTTCTGTCACAGACTCAATTCAGTTATTCTGGATGCTTTTACCCACAACTTTCTTCATTAAGATCTGTTACGTCTGTGTGGCCTTTTGTCAAGAGTGATACGCAATCAGACCAGAAATTCAGTGGTATTTTTTCTGTTTAGCTGCTCTTGTATGAATGATATCAAGAATGATATCAAATATTCCTTCCCTTGAGCTAAAAACCTTGATTAGTTTGAGTTGTTATCACCACATTGTGGATATTTAGCATTTGAACATGTGAGAGAATGGGCGGCACGGTGGCCCAGTGGTTAGCACTGCTGCCTCACAGCGCCTGTAGACCCGGGTTCAATTCCCGACTCAGGCGACTGACTGTGTGGAGTTTGCACATTCTCCCCGTGTCTGCGTGGGTTTCCTCCGGGTGCTCCGGTTTCCTCCCACAGTCCAAAGATGTGCGGGTCAGGTGAATTGGCCATGCTAAATTGCCCGTAGTGTTAGGTTAAAGGGGTAAAGGTAGGGGTATGGGTGGGTTGCGCTTCGGCGGGTCGGTGTGGACTTGTTGGGCCGAAGGGCCTGTTTCCACACTGTAAGTAATCTAATCTAATCAGAATGACAGGGAAATAATATGAGGTTTTGGTTAATGTAGAGTTTCAGTTTAGAATAGGTTGATATGACGCCTGTTGCTGTCAGGGAGTACTTCACCACATACCCTCATTGCTTCCATCTGTGTAAATGTTAGTAAATTTAAAAGAAAATATTTTATTTTGATGGTTAAAAGGTCTTGATACCTTGCAACAGTGATTTTGCTCTGTCAGACCCTATACAATATAGGCTCTGATGACACATCTGGGAGAACCGTGAGAAATCGTTGAGGTCTTTTGTGATGTTAGGAGGAATTGGTTGAATTTTTAGAGTTCCAGATGCTGAGTTGAGATCCTCACTAGGCAATGGCGAGATGCCTATTAAGGAGGATTATTGCCAATTGTTGGGCCTCATTAACAGCAGTTCTCACCTCTTGTTGTGCAGCCCCCAATCTCATCACCCGCCATGAGGAAACTAAGCATCAAGAAAACTCCACATGGATGTCTGAACAAGTGCCTGGCGACTCCAGCTCACTGATAGCTCCTAAAGGCATCCATCTTGGACACCTTGTGCCACCATTTCGGGGCAGACTCCATATACAGCAGCTGCTGTATACCCTATGACCACGGATCTTAATGTTGGACTCTTGCCAGCCCCTTCACACATCATGGAACATCTCTGATACACTTATAGTGCACTTTTGTATTTTAAAATTGCATCCAGGGTTTGCTGCAGCAATGACACTTTTCATGGGGGCAGGCGTGCAGCTCACAGGTTGGAGCAGGCTTCATCACAGACAGCTCCTTGCTTGCTGAACACATTGAGCCTACATGTACATTGACAACATCTCTGCCTTGCCTTACCCTTTTACACTTTGCCTCTCAGCCAGATAACTAGGCTCACTGTACTTCTGTCTTACCTTGCTGTTTAACACAGACACAAAGTCATGGAGCTTGCCATAGTTGCAGCTTGTCTTCAGCCAAGTCATGGGAGGCAATCTACGGTTGGGGGGGGGGTTCCTGGCAGAGTAATTCAGGGACAGTCTCTGATACTAGACAAGGTGCTTGGACATGGTCAGTTAGCCACTTGTAGCCATCAAGCTCAAGATCCTCTCCTTGTAAGGGATGGGAAGCCAAATTTTGGGTGGGCCACTGCTTGCCTTGGTTCTTTCTGCCCGTTCCCTTTAGTGGGCTGTTTTCCTGTGTAATATGAGAAATGGAGCTATTAGTGGAATTGTACGTAATAGGTACAACTGTTAATGCTGGAGCAGGTGGGGAAAGCTGGGGAAAGGTGAGGAAAGCGGTGTCCCTAGTGAGTGAGTAGGCAGCACAGAGATCATGCAGGGTTCCCAGAATCAGGGGCTGACAGTGAATGAGAGAAAACAGTGGTAGATTATGAGCCTTGGTATGAGGTGGTACACAGGGGTTAGGGAGTAGAAAGAAGAGTGGTAGCTTATACCCTGGTGGATCCAGGTTCATTGAGCATCCTCTTCAAATGCTGGGCATTCTTCCACCCAGCTAAGACCAGCCTAAATCAGGAGGCAACTTCAGAGCAGGATGGTTGTGGATTCCTCTGGCAGTCCTGGGGGAAGAAGGAGTACCTTGTCCACCTGGACCTCCAGGCCCCTGTGTGCAAAGCAGACCACCAAATTCCCGTGTTCTGGCATGTCTGGGAAAATGTTAATGAATCATGAAAGGTAGCCCTGGACAGACAGTGCTTGCTCAAGTGTGCTGGGGCCTTTTAAACAAATCACCAAGACACTGATCCATTCTAGGATGTGCAAGCAGTGGTGAGATCTTCTGAATACAGTGTCTGGGGGAAATCAGGTTAGCATCACACAAGAAGGGCACTATAGGGTTGGGAAACGCAGTTAATAGGGCAAGTTTGGAAGAATAGTGTGAGAAAATGTGCTGGACCTCAGAATAAAATCCTCCATGAAACACAGCAAAATTGACACAGCCAAAATACATAAGATCCAGCTCTCTGTCTCAAGTCCTACATGAAAAGAAAATTGTCTACCTCTTTTCATTTGTTACTTTAATATTCTTTTCCTTGTCCTTAGAATACTGATGTGGCTGGCAAGACTATGTTCCTCCCCTAATCTGAGAGAGCGGTGGTAGGTCTCCTCTTCAAACTGCTCAACTGTGACAGTGTTTTCACACAGTTATTAGGCAGGGAATGAAGGGATTTAACACTGAAATGATGAAGGGCAATGATATACCTCCAGGTCAAGATGTTGAGTGACTTTGGCTGGAGCTTTTCAGGGCCTTTAGAACAGTGTTAGCCGCCAAAAAGATTTTAAAAATGAAGTGGCAGTGTGTTGATGGGATCCCAAGGTATTCTTGCCATTCTACCACTTTACCAAGGGCAGAAACTATAGACGATAAAAATCCGCATATTGGAACCTAATCAGCCACTTAAATGGGCAATTAGAAGTCTCATCCCGCTACCACAGGCACTTTACCAATGGCAAAAGGGCCTAATGCCACATGGAGACCCCACCAGGTAAACCTTGGCAACCTCACACCATTTGTCTTTTGGGGGTGAGGGGGACATTACATTTTAAGCTATTGTAGGGTCCCGACAGCAGCAATGACTGCCTCTGAGGTCTCAACGCTATCTGCCTTTAGCACCCCAGTTTGTTAGTGACTGACTGACCCCAGTGGCCCAATAGACTACCTACTTTCCTCTGAGATCACATGGACATTGATGTATTTGATTGATGAAGCTGCAACAAAGGCTGCCATTAATTATTGAATCGACTGCCACTCATCAAATACACATATCAGTCTTACTGTTCACTGAAGTAGGCTTACCCCCCTATCCCAGCCAACTCAGACTAATGTCAGCCTTGCAGAAGAACTTCATGGTGTAGATGTTTCTGTATCATTGCATTTCTTGCCCTTTGTAATCGGAGTGATCTTAAGGGAGGGAGATGATATTGAGGTTATGTTACTGCAATGCATCCTACAGACAACACATCCATAGTATGGCAGTATTGGAGAGATTAGATCGTAAGTTCAGTGGCGGGATGGTGTTTAAGTGAACTGCATCATTTGGGCTCTGCCCTCAGTCATATTAAACTTCCTGTATGTTGCTGCAGCTGCATTCATCGAAGCGAGCAATAAGGTTTCCATCACATCTTTGACTTAAACCTTTTGAGAGAACAGAAGTTCTAATCTCATTACAGCACATTTATAGTGGATGACGCAAAATATAAGGTTTGGAGCAGGAATTGCAGCTGATATTCCCTTGTTCCTGAGTTGAGGTAAACTGTAATGCCCTACAACTCCTGTGTGAAATGGCCTAACTTAGTACAGTCCAGGGATTGCATTTGATTCTGCTTCAATATCAAAACACCAGGAATAAACATTTTCAGACATTTCAGAAACCAGCCGTAGGTTTCAAACCTATTTCTTACAGAGTTAACTATAAAGGATCAGTGAGTTATATGCTACAAGGAGATCTCCAGAGAAAATTGTACAGAACATAAATTTTAAGGCTAGATTTATGTAGAAGTTTGGGATTTACAAATCTGTGGTTTAGATTACTTCACCAATTATTTCCCCTCCTCTTGTGAAAAATGGTGCTGAAGTCAATTGTAGCATTTAAGTTACTGACTTGGCTGAGATGAACTAAGTCGTACTTTTGGTCAATATAGAATCTTAAAGTACAGCCATTGAGAGATGAGAGCATTTATCTTCACTGATAAACACAGTGGATGTAGACATAAATAGCGAAAACATCATACCTGACAATTTATTTTTCGTGTTCCATTTACCGGCAATGTTGTTCTCTCTACTGCTCTGATCGATAAGTACAGTAAATAGCAGTAGATAGGACACTGTCTGCCTTTACTGTGTAACAGAAAATGATTTCATTTAATGCTAGTATTTCTCATACATTTATGTTTTTTTCTAGTAATGATACAATAACGGCACAAATTGTCTACAACTGTTGTTCTGTAGCTGCACTTCTACTTTCGCTATTACAATAAGCCATTCATCTGCAGACTAAGTGAGACTAAGTGTTAGTCAGGTGTAAATAGTCATCTGCATACTTTAAGGAATGGTGATTGTTAATGCAGCTTTAAAATAAAATTGTTAAGGTTTAGACAAATGATTCATTTATGATCTTCACTGTCTCACCAGTCATTTGTAGAAAGGTAATTTGAGTTGAAGCATTGTTATTAGCATTTTCAGTTTTAGAATGTTTGCAAAGGTCCTGTTCACTTGTTCAGCTTGATTTAAAATACCCCATTATTTAAAGAGAAGCATGAGTTTTTCCTGTTCCATAGCCAACATTCATCCTTTCAATCAACCTTACCACACAAGTCACTCCAAACATGTATTCCCTTTGTTATGTGCTGGTTCTTGCAATGTAAAAGTTTGCATCGCTTTTTCCTCTAAAATATAAAACATGATTACCTTGGAACACACATCATTGATCATGAAGCACTTCTCATATCCCAATACAATTGCATAGTGAAAAGCATAACATAATTGCAATTTATTTCTTTATTTAGAAGATATTGATGCAAGAATGTGTTATTGGAGAAACTCCAGCTACTTATAGCAAGGAGTTACAGAGGATTTTGGGAATTGTTGATAAGAAGAGTGGAGGTGGAGGATTCTTTCTAACATTTCAGGTGCATCCTTCATTTCTGAATCCAATGAATTTTCAGTAGAAGCCATTCAATTTTCAAGAGTGAGAACTATGGCCAATTTTCCCCATCCCAAACCACAGTTAGTGTCCCTAGAATCCCGACAGTGCGAAAAGAGGCCATTTGGCCCAACAAATCTGTGCCAACTTTCCAAAGAGAATCCCACCCAGACCCCCATCTATCCATGTAACCCTGCATTTACCATGACTAATTCACCTAGCAATAGGGTTGCACATCTGTGGACACAATGGGGCAATTTTGCATGGCAAATCCACCTAACCTGCACATCTTTAGACAATCGGAGGAAACTGGACCATCCGGCAGAAATGGGAAGAATGTGCAAACTCCACACAGGCAGTCACCCAAGGCTGGAATCAAACCCGGGTCCCTGGCACTGTGAGGCAGCAGTGTTAACCACTGTGCTGCCCTTTAGCTTTCCACGTTCTGGGGTGGCATGGTGGCTCAGTGGTTAGCATTGCTGCTTCACACCACTACGGGCTCGGGTTCAATTTTAGCCTCAGGCGACTGTCTGTGTGGAGTTTGCACATTCTCCCCCTATCTGCATGGGTTTCCTCCCCCAATCCAAAGACGTGCAGGTTAGGTCAATTGGCCATGCTAATTTGCCCATAGCATTGAAGGATGTGAAGGTTAAGTGCTTTAGTCAGGGGTAAATATAGGATAGTAGTAGAATGGGTCTGGCTGGGTTACACTTCAGAGGGTCACTGTGGAGTTGTTGGGCTGAAGGGCCTGTTTCTAAATTATAGAGATTATACGTAAGGTGGGTCAAGTTAAGTCAGCACTGATTGTGGACAGAACCCTCAGCTTTCTTGGTACTTTTATAGAAGACAAAAGCAAACTTGGCGCAGCTAGATGAAATCAAGATGACAGCAACATTTTCAGAAATTCTTACCCCTTTTTTTGAGCGTGATGATGAGACAATGTATTGATTCGGAAAGATCATTTTCATGAACAAACTCACAGTCCATTGTCTACAAGTTGCATGAATTGAGTTTGTAATTGAATTTTATTTGAATTTTCCAGATATTTCAACTAATTGAGGCATATATTGTATGGTATTCAGTGTGGAACTGCAAAGTACAGATGTGGACAGTTCCAGGTTCGGCATCGGTATGTACTGTGATGATCGACAAGGTGTCAATGCAGGTATTGCAATTCGTCTCAGTCCCTGGACCAAGGAAAAGGAAGAATAGGCAGAATTTCTCCATCAGATCATAATGTATTTAGCTGTATTGGAAAGTGATGATGTTTGATCAGATTAAGTTTAGCTATTAGTTCTCAACGACAGATGGTCTGATAAGATGTGGGTCTTAAAAACCCCCTGTAATCATAACCATTGGGGCACAATGGCAATTTTCTTTTTGTCAAACAGTTATGTGCCCATCTAGTCTGAAAAAAAAGTGGATATTATTGGCAGACTTGGGCTGCCCATTAAGTCAAACAGACTACGAATTGAGTTATTGGCCAAAGGCAGAAGACGGCTTCAGCAATTGAAGAAGAAAGTTTTAAAAACTGTTTCATCTGCAGGAAGATCAGCATTGCTACAGCAGCTGTAAACAAACTGGTTTTTTTTGTATGTGGTCTGCAAACATGTACATGTTTTTTATGCTTGCTTCATGGAAGTATACAGTATATTGGGATGATCAGAGATAACAAGAAAGCCTACTCCATCAGATTTGGAGGTGCCGGTGTTGGACTGGGGTGTACAAAGTTAAAAATCACACAACACCCGGGTTTTTTTCAAGATATAATTTCAGTTACATCACACTGTAAACTTTCGCTTTAAATTCTGTGTCTTACAATCTTATTCTCCACAATCACCTGATGAAGAAGCATTGCTCTGAAAGCTAGTGGTTCCAAATAAATCTGTTGGACTATAACCTGGTGTTATGTGATTTTTAACTTTGTACTCCATCAGACCTCCTCTATATTTGATGTCGAGGGAAGATTTACAAAGAATTGAGTTACCCCACCCATTGCCTGACCATTCCAAGAAACCCTTCTTATTGTCACCCATGCTTTTCTACTTGTGCTCACTCCTGATGAAGGGCTTATGCCCAAAATGGCAATTCTCCTTTTCCTCAGATGCTGCCTGACTGGCTGAGCGTTTCCAGAACCACACTCTTTGACTCTTGTTCTCACTCTAACCTGGCATGAAAGTAGACGTGAATATGCATTTGCTCCTTTCTCTTGATATCCCCTATATCTCTTAGCTTTGTCTTACTGTATCTTTTTACTCCTCTACAATATCTCAGTTTTTTTCTTTTTGTGCAAAAGAACATTCCCAAGCTAGTCATGGGCATAGTATCACTCATTACATTTTAAATGATCTTTAATGTATTAATCTAGAGAAACATCTAGCATGTCAACAGTTATGTTACAAGCTCAGATTTTAATCAAGTTTTCAATAACTGCTTTTAAGATAGCCAGGAAGTGAAGAGCACAGTTAGTAAAAATGAAAAATATCCCTACCAAAGACAGAAAATTCTATGAATAATGGAAAATCAGCAAGACCAGCCAATTCAGCTGAGAGACAGTGCCCTTAAAAGTATTTCTTTGATTGCAAGGAGTGAGGAAACTTCAGGAGAAACTAATATCTCAATTTTGGATTTTGACCAGGACTTTCAGTTCAGAAATGGTGGCAAGCTTATCAGATTAAAACTGTTTTTGCTTTTCAGAAACAGAATGCTAGTTTTTCAAAGAATTGATCTCAGATAAGAATAGCCAGTTCCAGACTGAAAGAACCTCCATGTTGATTCCGTGAGATTTTTGACATTGAGTAGAAATGTCTAGCAAAAATCTTATTCTTATCGATATCCTCACATTTTTTTTAAACAAACGTCACTGGATAATGACTGTCTGCAGGAAACTTCATTCATTTCACTTCTCTTTAGCCAAGGAGAACAATGACCTCTAATATTGCCCTTGAGGTCAGCTAATGTAGAAATAAAACCTAACACCTTGTAACTTGAATGTATTACCTTCACATTAGCACATCAGAATGATTGCAGGATCCTCTAACATTCAAGTTACTTAAATACCATCATTCCCCTGTCGTTCAGTAAGGTTCCAAGTTTCTGATCTCAGTGCCCACTTATTCATGACAGTAAAAAGGGTGGCTCCATCAGAGGTGATTTAAGAATCACAGCACTATCAGCAATAATGAAATGCTACAGTTGTTGGTCAAGGTGGAGGTCAGAGATTTGCTTTAAAGCAAATGATACAGCATGTGTTTTTGTCACTGCACAGCAACTGTGGATCTTCTCAGCTATCACAGCCAAAATATAAAAGGCACACAGCCATTTCTGTGTCGTAGCTGGTGTAATATTGTTAACTCACATAATATGTGGGTTTGAAAGGATATGAAAGTATTAAATATTCAATTGAGTGCAGCATGTGCTAACTACGATGATGATGTCACGGGGACTCAGTCAGACTAAGCAAGGATCTGTTAGGTGACAGACCTGAAATTCGTGTAACACACCAGTCATATTATCTGTAAATAGTTGCAGCAAAGCAATAAACTTCATATTGCTTGTACAACAAGAGCCTTCTAGTTAGAGTAGAAAAGTGATTGCCCTATTATATATATATATATATATATATATATATACACACACACACACACATCCATGATACAAGTATTTCTGTGACCACTTAGCTATTAAACCACCTGACATTTACAAAAACGATTGTTTGACTGACATTCAAGGATCATTCGATTTGGTAATAAATAGGTTCTTCACTTTCCAGTTGGTGCAGAAAGGCACTGCACCACTAAAGATCAACCTATTGGAAAACCAGTGATAGAGGCATGGCATGGAGGCACTACAGAAAGGAGTTGAGAGTTGAGGGCAGGAAAGTTTGTAAGAAGCAAATACAAGTAAGTCCAGCCAGTGTTTATAACGTCATGCTGATGTCATGAACTGTGTTTGATTGTGTATTTGGTTGAATATCACAGAAAGGATAACTATTCCTAGTTGAGGCTGCCATTTGTATTCAATGTGTTGTATTTATTCTTTCACAGGATGTGGGCACTGCTGATATGTCAGTATTTATTGCCCATCACTAACGTTATTAGTGGTGCTCAGCTGTCTTCTTAAATCACTGCAGTCCATCAGGTATAGATACATCCATAGTGCAGTTAGCAAGAAAATTAAGGATTTTGACTCAAGAACTATGAGGGAACAGCGATATAGCTCCAAGTCAGGATTATTTTATGCTTTGGAGGAAATATTGCAGGCAGTGGTGTTCTCATACCCTGCTGGCTTTGTTCTTCTTGGTATTAGAAATATGTTTAGAAGGTGCTTTCAAAGAAGTTTGATGAGTTGCTGCAGTGCATCTTGTATATGGTACATAGGCAAATATAAGCAAGTGTGAGGTCTGTCATCTATGTACAAGCTTTCAATATCAACTTGGTCATACTCTTCCTGTGTAATATAAATCAGAATGCATAGTTGAGATTAGATTAGATTAGATTACTTTACAGTGTGGAAACAGGCCCTTCGGCCCAACAAGTCCACACCGACCCGCCGAAGCGCAAACCACCCATACCCCTACATTTACCCCTTACCTAACACTACGGACAATTTAGCATGGCCAATTCACCTAACCTGCACATCTTTCGACTGTGGGAGGAAACCGGAGCACCCGGAGGAAACCCACGCAGACACGGGGAGAATGTGCAAACTCCACACAGTCAGCCGCCTGAGGCGGGAATTGAACCCGGGTCTCTGGCGCTGCGAGGCAGCAGTGCTAACCACTGTGCCACCGTGCCGCCCACTAAATCTGGAACATTGACAATTAAGCAATGAGGAACATTTTTTAAAAAATGCATGTCGACAAAGATGCCAGTTGTTTATGTTCAAATGATGTGTTTTCATGTAAACAGATCTTGATATGTTTGGGAAAAGTTTCCAAATCATATAAAGAGCTTTCTTTTTGGCTGACTTCTTAGCAAAATAAATAGGGTGGATCAGGAGTTACACAAACTCATTCTTATCGCTGGAATTTGCAGCTGTACAGAACTCCAGACATACTGTACAACCAACAATGCAGATACAGAGCAGGATATATGAACATAGTCCAAACTACTCAAATTGTAATCAAATGCATCTTTGAAATACATGAGAATAGAGGTTTTGAAAAAGACACTCACACATCTGTCATTACTGTGTTGTAATGTACCTGAAGAAGAATGCTACTACAGGTGTGAAAGAATACCTTCTGCTTTGTATTCAGGAAGTAGCATTGGCATTCAAAGCTATTGCAAATCTTTGCTGCAGGTGGCACTGGCTCCAAAATGGCACCAGCTGCAGGTGAAGTGAACGCTCAGTGTAACTTTACAGGCAGTCATTTACAGTGGGGTCAATGGTGTTCAACTGTCATTAATGCTGGTTATAGTTCATGAAGACTGCATGTACTCTGCTTACTTTCTTTTGGACTGCTTGTCTCTAAGTCATTCCAACTTGCTACAATTTGTTTTAAAAAATCAGCCAGGATTCCCAGTCTGGGTTAAGCACCAGCAACACCTGATGGAAAGTACATGTGTCCCAGTGATAGTTAAGGAGGTCAGTTGAGAGGTCAGTTGTAATGGAATAGCTGTATCTTTCGGTCCACACCTGAAAGAATCCACTTGATGGAGGACCTTTGGTGCTTCGAAAAGTGACTCCAACATGAATCACTGTCTTTGGAAAAAGTATGAGGATGATTCAGATGATCCCGTGGTAATGGTCAGACGTAAAGTTGTTGGTGGTCCTTTGTGATGCTTGGATAGGGTCAATGAACACTGTGAATAGTGTGGACAACAATGGGAAACACTTCATTTGACAAACTAACTGAACTTGAAACCAGTACTTTCAGGAGAATAAGAAAAATATGGTCATTCAAATAATATAAATATTAATTTATTAATAGGGCAAAGTGCATAATGCTAACAGTACAACAAGTTCTGCATAACTTTTACAGCACAAGGAAGGAAATGCTAAACATTTCCATCTCCTTTACAAGTTGGCAATTTATGACTTTGGTTGCTATTTCTTCTGGTTTATAATCCCACCGTAGTGACAATGGCACAACACCATTGCATTTGCTTACAGGTAATAACCAAGCAATGCTTTACCATAGTATCAGCTGAGAGTATATTTTAGTTATTCTACTGTACCTTTGCCAATTTGTGCAGGTATTTACAGAACCAAGAATGCTGCTGCTTGTCACCAGCAAACTAACAGCAAACCACATATATTGTGATATAATCCTTTATCAGTGACCATGTGAAAGTGCATTCAAGCAGCTATGCATTCTTTTTGCTGGTGGTTATAGAATACTAATGATAAAATGTTAAGTAAGTCAATATATTGTTCCAAATATCTTGTTCTCAAAATTGGGACTAATCATACCAATAAATTGAAGTAATCAATGGCAAAAGACAAATTTCATAGTAGGGACACATTTTATGATACTGAGCAAATGTACTCTTGACTGAAGCACTGATATGCTCAGTTAACAGAGCTTTCATGCTGACTTTACATGGGCAAAGTGTTGCTTCCTTGTCAGCAACCACACAAGTGCCAATAAGACTCATTGTGGGAACATTTGATGCATTCACAATTTGTGATTACAACAGAGTACCAATAACTTGGGATAAAGTTCTGCTGAGATTTAATATTTGCTGATTTTGGTGTAGCTAAAAAGATTGAATGTGGGTAAGGCCAGACATTATAATTCAAAGTCGTTAAATTTGCTGTAAGTATTAACTACATCAAATCTGGTCCTGAGCCTGCGAGTTGTTGACTCAGGTTCCCATTCAGAATTTGAACATATGATCTAGCTGATAATTCAATGCAGTATTGAGGGAGAACTGCATTATTGGAGATGTTGACTTTTGAGTGAAATGTGAAAGTAAGACCTATTCAGATGAATGTAAGATATTTCATCACATTCTTTGGTGGAAGTGCAAGGAGTTTTGTCTTTATCTGGTTAGCACTCTTCCTGCAACCAACAAGATCAGAGCAGAATAACTTTTTATTGAACTCATTGTTCCTTGTGGGACCTTTCTGGACAAAAAGATTAATCACCTCATTTGCCTACAACAAAATGCCATGCTTCAAAAGTAGTAATCTGAAGGAGACCAGGCACTTATCAGGATCCAAGGAGAGCCAGTGGATGTGATCTATTCGAATTTCCAGAAGGCCTTTGACTGAAAGACTAAAACAAATTTATTTATAAATTAAGCTTGCAATACATGTAAATAATGTTAAATATAATTGCTACACCTGTCATTTTCCTTTCCATTTTATCATAATTTCTCTTGAAGGTAGTAAATCTTGCTGGGTAGCAGCAAATTCACTACCACCTCACCCCCAACCATCCCACCACCCGCACCATCCACCCCAAGTTTCCATTCTTCAACTTGCTGCAGCATATTTAACTGTGAGGAATCATAAATATTCATTTGATTCTCACCATGCATTTTCCAACATGGGTACTACAAGGAAATGTAATGAGCCAGATCTAACTTTGTTCATATCAGCCAACTCATCATAGTGCAGGAATAGCATTTGGAATTATCTTGATTTATGTCACACCACAGTAATTCAAATAGTTTCCTACTAACAAAATGTTGGAGAAATTTGTTTCTGGTCAGGAGGGGAAAATGTCTGGGTCACATTCTTATCCATGGCTGTGATTGCTGAAGTTACGTGATTAACTGGAAGTATACAATGCATGGGAATGGAACTAATCCTACCATTTTTTTGTTTCAGTCACTATGTGTGTGTAGTATACTTTTATCCACTTATTCTGGCTGTGAACCAACAAAAGTTGAAAATGAGGACAAACACATTTGAGTGTCAGCTAAACCTTCAGTTCAAAATTATAACACATCTGGGAAACTCATGATCCACAATTTTGGCTGAGCTTGTGTTGAACGCTTGAAATAAATATTTTCCCATTTTTTTTCAGTTATTTTGTCTTATGGCCTGCGTCTTCCTTTTTGAAATGCTTGAGTATCTTATAAGCAGGACATCAATTTAGCAGCGTGAGTATCCTAAATCTTGAGAGAAGCTGTGATGCCTTTAATGGGCCAATCAAATTCAGCAATGTAATTAGTGAAACAGATTTTTTCAAAAATTACCAGGGAAATGTATGAGTTCATGAAAATGAATTCATATGTTTACTTGCAATTGATTCCGTTTATAAATTAAAATTTTAACACTTAATGACAGATGTTTGGGTTATTGACTGAAGTGAATGAAGAATCATCAGCCCTCTGCAGCATGAGGCCTACAGATGCTAATTTCGATGGCCTCACCTGCACAGTCCCCACCTGAACACAGCAGGAAGGATTAGCTTGCCAATAGGTAGGATCAAGATTTCTGATAGCATGAGGCCCCAACTGGAAAACCTTAATGTATGTTTTACAACAGTTGAATGAGTGGTTAAGATGGGAGCTAAGACAGCCTTATAGACAGGAACTAAAGTTCTCACCACAGAGTTTGCCAGATTTCTCACAAGGTCAGCAGCGTGCATCCTTGTTTTGCTTCTGACAGCAGGATCCATACCACAATGAAAGCCTGCTCTGAGATATTCTGCAGTGACCAAAGAGAATGAGATGTTGATGGCAGAAGGAAAAATCGACATGACTTTATCTATCTTTGAACATATTTCCCCTGAATTAACCTCCTATTCAATTTACCCACTCTGTTTAAATTTTGTGTTTTATTCAATTCCATTGGAATGCTCCAATTCTAATTCAAACTCTTTTAGATTTGTGCCTTGCTCCTTTAATGTCTCCTAATGAGTCACCATGTATTCCTGCTTTACTTTGCTTTCTGTTACTTAGACTAAAACTCAAATCTTCGAGTTGATTGAAGCAAATTGTGCAGCTCTGCTCCATTTGTAGTGTTAGCCTTACTTTGCATAGGTCTGATCATCAATGAACAAAGCTGCAGCCCTTTCCTCAACTCAAAAGAGCACTGGAGAGATGCATTGGTCAGGAAACATGATTATGAGTCAGAAGGAGAGATTTTCGTAAGTTTTGATATTATCTGATATGGTTTGGTAGGTATTGCTTCTGCTGTTGCAATGTGCCAGATATTTTAGGAACTGAGTCAATTTAATTGTGCTGCTGTTGACAAACTGCTCTCGTTCAAAACTCGTGTTTAAGGTTCACCACATTCCATTACACCTTGACTCCAACAAGGCCATCCTAGCCTGGGAAAAAGCAACATGAAGAGAAACAATTTTATATTTAGTTTGATAAATGAAGTGCGAGATTAACTGGTTTATATACAAGTATAATAATAAAACACCTCAACTAGATTAGATTACTTACAGTGTGGAAACAGGCCCTTCGGCCCAACAAGTCCACACTGACCCACCGAAGCGTATACCACCCAGACCCATACTCCTACATTTACCCCTTCACCTAACACTACGGACAATTTAGCATGGCCAATTCACCGAACCTGCACATTTTTGGATTTTGGGAGGAAACCCACGCAGACACGGGGAGAATGTGCAAACTCCACACAGGAAGTCGCCTGAGGCAGTAAGTGACCCGGGTCTCTGGCGCTGTGAGGCTAAAGTGGTTAGCACTACTGCCTCACAGCGCCAGAGACCCGGGTTCAATTCCTGCCTCAGGCAACTGACTGTGTGGAGTTTGCATGTTCTCCCCGTGTCTGCGTGGGTTTCCTCCGGGTGCTCCGGTTTCCTCCCACAGTCCAAAGATGTGCAGGTCAGGTGAATTGGCCATGCTAAATTGTCCGTAGTGTTAGGTGAAGGGGTAAATGTAGGAGTATGGGTCTGGGTGGTATACGCTTCGGCGGGTCAGTGTGGACTTGTTGGGCCGAAGGGCCTGTTTCCACACTGTAAGTAATCTAATGATAGGCTGAGTGACCACTATCTGTATTGTAGGGGCTCTATTATCAGGACTGAAAATGTATTGCTGGAACAGCGCAGCAGGTCAGACAGCATCCAGGGAACAGGAGAATTGATTGAGACAAGGTGGGGAGAGGGGAAATGAGGAAACTGGTGAAATCCGAGTTCATCCCTTGTGGTTGGACGGTTCCTAGGAGGAAGATCAGGCGCTCTTCCTCCAACCTAGGCGGAAGATGAGGCGCTCTTCCTCCAACGGTTCCTAGGCGGAAGATGAGGCGCTCTTCCTCCAACCTAGGCGGAAGATGAGGCGCTCTTCCTCCAACCCTAAGCAGAAAATGAGGCGCTCTTCCTCCAACGTAGAGGTATTGGATGGGTTGCGCTTCGGCGGGTCAGTGTGGACTTGTTGGGCCGAAGGGCCTGTTTCCACACTGTAATGTAATCTAATCTAAAAAAAAACTAGTCTCCCTTACATTAATCGTCCCTCAAACCCTTGATTTACAGATAGCTATCTAACTCCCAATATGTTGTCCCTAAGTCTGGACATTCTGTTACTTGCATTTAAAAGTCTCCTCAACACCTTTATTTTCCACAGTGTATTTCAATAACTTGCCTGGCTGTGGCCCAGTGGTTCGCACTTTTACTTTTAAATCAAGAAAAGTAGGTTTAAGCCCCACTGCAGAGATTTGGCCTGGATGCTCATTGAGTCAGTATAATTCAGAAATCCTGTAAAAATGGCAAGCGGATCTTGATTCTGGGAATGCTGATTTTATTTTTGGGGAATGTCTTTTAAGGATGCAGGCTTGTTCAAACCACAGTCTGCACAAGGTACTCCTGTGCTGGCTGGCTCCAGAGTAGGTATACACATGCTTCAATCCTCCACAACTTTCTTGCAGTTGTGCCAATTTTTTAAAGGAATCACATTTCATGACACTACCAAGATGTCATGAACAATAGCCTGTTTGAAAGAAGTTGAGAGGCTCTTCTTCAAGTCCGCCATGCCCAAGTAAGATTCCCACTTACCCACATCACCTCGCTCCTTGCCAAACTGGGTGATAGAAATCCAGTAGTACATTGAAACATCTGAGCCCTTGCCTCATTGATAGCTCTTCATCTCTGATCTTGGTTGTCAATTGCAGAATGTCTATTTCATAAGCAAAGAAATATTTGTAGTTTCAGCCATTGACACTTTAACAGTCCAATGGATTTACATTTTTATTGGGCTGTAGTGAAAATGAACTTTTAATAAAATGAAAAGTTATCAACACACGTCTGTTTCTTTATACGAGTTTGTCTTTATGTTTCCTACAGTTATTGTTGTTCATTGCTTCTGTGAACAAAGGGAGTTCCTGATGAGCAGGGATTCTAGAACCAGGGGTCACAGGTTAAGGAAGCGGAGTAGGTCATTTCGGGCTGAGAGGGGGAGCTTGTAAAATTCTCTGCTACAGAAAGCAGTTGAGGCCAGAACATCAACTGCTTTCAAGACGCAGTTAGATATGGTCCTTAGGGATAAAGGGATAGAAGGGCATGGGGAGACAGCAGGAACAGGATACTCAGTTGAATGATCAGCCATTCAATGGCAGAGCAGGCTTGAAGTGCTGAATTGCCTGGTCCTGCACCTATTTTCTCTGTTTCTCTATAGTTTGTAGTGGGTGAATGGGCATAGAAATGCCATACCCTGTCATGGAGACACAAGAGTCATAACTTGCTTAGCAGACATGAGAAGAGTGTGTTGTGGGGTGGGGTTTATGGGATGTGAGATGGGAGTGTTGGAGGGCTTGTTTTTATAATAATTGGAATGGTCCCCCACAGTACTGATATGCAGCTTATGCAGCACTCCCACCACTGTCCCACTCCTCCCCCCCCCCACCAAACTAAACAACAAAAGTCCTGCCATTGAACATTTTCTTCTGAGGCAGGGCAGATCCTGAACTGGGATTTACCTGACTACATCTCCCAGATAGAGTTGAAAATCCAGCACAGTCTAGGCGAACACTTTGATGTAATTACTGCCAAGGAGGAGTTGTCTATTGGATTGGATTTTAGAATAAAGCATCATACACCCCAAAATCTCTATCATTTAAAAGGAATCAAGTATCCAAGCGAAACCTCACTTATGCTTGGTTTGAAACCTGTCCCAGATAAATATCAAATTTCTGCCCCAGATTTGAGTTCCTCCCTGCCACCCAATAAATCTGTTCTCCAGTCCTCCTGATTAATTAGCTTCATTGCAATTAGCAAGTTTCTAATTTTGTGAAATAGGCAACATGTGTCACTTGAATTATGTATATTCTTTTAATACAATTATATCTATGATTTAAACGACTAAGCTAGAAATATATTAAAATACATTGAAATACATAGAAATAAATTAAACTCAGTTAAGTGAATCACCCAAATACAACTAAAATAGCATTTTGAGTTGAGTGCAGGATAATTGTCACCTAGATATCACAGTTAGGTGCACCTAGGTAATATTTCGTTAGAATCACTAGAGAACTGGCACAAAATGAGGAGATTGTTAAAATGTGCAATGTGCAATACTCAGCTGTGACTTAATGTTCAACAAGTGAGGGATCTCCTGTGAATATGATCCAAACTGTGGGACGGCTGCCGGCCAAGTTGCTAATTATATATTTGAATATGATGAACTGAGAGTGTCCATGGTGCACAATGCATTGTGAAGTGCTAGTTGAACATATTCACGTTATACAATATGTAGTTGGGTTAAAATTATCAGTTTAGGTGAAACCTAAATATTTTATGTCCATAGTAACTAAGGAAGCCTGACTGGAAAGGATCATCACTTATTGTTGAACACCAACATAGATCCACTAGATGTGATTTACGAAGTCTAGTCCCAGCCCAGAACAGATGGTTCTGCAGGCCCATTGTTAGGTCTGATTTATTCTTAATTAAAACTTAATATTAACCTCCCATTTCCTAACCAACCAGTTTAGAGATGTTATGACACACCTCCAGTGCAGGTGGGATTTGAACCTGGGTCTCCTGGCTCAGTGGTAGAGACACAACGACTGCACTACAAGACCCCCAAAGTTCAATATTTAGAGTGGGACTTGAACTCAGTATCTCAACTCTGTGAGACACAGTTGATATTGAGTTTGCTATGGAGATTAATAATTGCTTCCCCAGGGGCCTTGTAGAATTATCACAATATTCTTTTTCTTTATTCGTTCATGGGATGTAGCTGTCTCAGGCTAGGCCAGCATTTATTGCCTAGAGGACAGTGAATTGACAACCGCATTGTTGTAGGTCTGACTCACATGTAGGGTAGACCAGGTAAGGATGGCAGATTTCCTTCCCTAAAGGACATCAGGGAATCAGATGGGATTTTCCAACAATCAACAATGGTTTCATAATCATTAATGGTTGCGAATCCTATTAGATCGCTAGATCAGTTGGATTGGCAGTTAGAGGCAATGAGGAATTTGCAAGAGCTAGGTGGTGTGATGGATGGCAGCAAGAGGCATGGATGGAGATAAACCAAAGATACAGTCAGGGAGATGGGCTACCTTCAGGAAAGGTAGGAGAGAGAGGCAGGTAATGCAGGAATCTCTGCAGGTATCCCCATCTCAAGCAAGTATGCTGTTTTGGAAAATGTAGGGGGTGATGGACTTTCAGGGAATGTGGCAGTGACAACCACGTGTCTGTTACTGATTCTGGCTCTAATCTAAGTAATGAAAATGTGTACTGAAAATAAAAAATGGTGGAAAGCACAGTGGGTCATATTATCCAATCACCTTGTATCCATCTCTCTTAAAAATTTCCACAAAGTTTAAGATTTATAAGGATTTATAAGGATAAACTCATGTTTTTGTAACTATTTTTGGTAAAGCTTATAACATACCCTGTACCACAGTCAGGACAAGGAATGCTTGTTGGATTATTTATCTTTTCCCATTAATCTCTCCAGCCAGAGACACTGTGGTCCATTACAGCTGCTACACCACCCCAATTGCCACTGACATCAGTTATCTCAGCACTTATCAGGAAGCAATTCTTAATTTATTTTTATCTGAATAGCTTTGTGTACCTGTGTAAGGAAGAACTTACATTTATATTATGCCTTCCACAATCTTCGATGTTCCACATTATTCAATTATGTACTTATTTTTTCAAATATAGTTCATAGTGTTATGTACACAGATCATTTACTCAGAGGCATTGGTATCATCCTTACAATAGTTTAATTTGACAGCAATGAAATTATGTGACATTGCAATTTTAATGAGACTTCAAGATATTTTTAAAAGGGTGGGTTTTATTCATTTTTCTCAGAATTGCTCCAGGAGGAGGTTGTGATAAAATTGGAACATTGAAAAACACAAATTAATAAAAGATGAAGTTAGTAAAAAGAAACACATCCCAAGAGGTGTTTATTTTAACTGGAGAAAACTGTCACCAGATTTCTCACTTGCAACATGCAGATAACAACAAAAGCTATAACCTATTTAATAATTGTACGGCCTCGTAAAAATTTGAAGTAAGCTATAAAAGACATTCAGGACCCTTAATGAATTTAAAAGTTATCATTTATGTTCTGGAAGATCTTCTTCATTTAGCAGTGTTGGTAATTGTAATGGATGTCTTCAACACGTCTTATGTTTTAGTATGACAATTTAGTATAAATCCCTCTGGCATTTATTTTAACCTGAAAATTGAAGACATCAAATCTGTAGGGGTTAACTTCTGGTTTTGTAGCCCATGCAATATTAACCCAGACATTTTAAGCAAGTGAAGGATAAACCCAACAGCTAGGATTTTGTCAACAGTGTGTGGCTCCCGTCATTTTCACTTGATCTGCGCACCATATATAATCTCTGTATCCCATTTCCCATGCAGTTACAAATAAAATTCTACATACTGACAAACTGCATGGAAAACACAAGCAATTCAGTGGGAACTTTTCATCAGCTGACAAAAAAGAGGTACAGGAGAGCTATAAATGAGCCTCCCGGGCAAACAGGGAAACTCTGCATCACAAGCACAATTTTCCTGCACAAATACATTGCTATTAACAAAAGACTTAAAGAGCACGAAGGTAATACAGTGATTTGGAAATATTTCATATTCATATTTCACATTACACTGGCTCCACTTTATTCATTACTTTTTGAGACTAGTTGTGTGACAGCTAAATATATTGGCATGCGACATGATTGTCAAACATTGGTGTAGATTTAGGAATATTTCTTTTGTTGTGGAAGCAACAATCTTGTGCTTTTTTTATTCAATATTGATTGAATGTTCAGTTTAGTGTTCAGTGATGTAATCACCACCCCGTGGAACATGGCTAAACTTGCAGGTTGAGCTGCCCCGCCCACCCTTGCATGCATTGTAAAGTTTATTGTCTGAGGTCACACACAGTGGGATAATTGAAATGTTGTAGGAGAATGTGCGGTGCTGTAATGATTCAGCCAGTTAACACCCTGAGATAGACACGTGTGAACACTGTCCTTCAGGCACCTCATTTTCTTAGCTTGTTTGACTGTCAGTACCAGCTCCCCACCACAACCAGAATGGCAGGTCCTTAAACACTTCTCCATACACCGACCCCACTCTATTATAATCATAACCACTGACTCATCTTTGCTGGTCTCAAGCTTCTAGGTAAGGTACCATTTCCTTGCCCTCCCCTAACCTTGTGCTGTAGAAGCAAATGAAGAAAAAAAACACTGACCTCACTTACACCTGCATAAAATCAACTGGAGCGCAAAAACTTTTGAAGATTATGAACTGAGTACCATGAGATTCTGATGCACTGCTGATTTTATCTTGCAGGTAGAACTTCATACTAATTAATATTCATGCCACAGGCAAATGTCACTCTCAATATACCACTGACTTTATCTCTACACTTAATTTGCCATTGTGAAATCAAAATTTTGCATCATGGCCCACACGTCACGTTCTCCTACTCTTGTGGTGTATAAAATCTCCCCAGCATTGCATCTGACTTGTCAATTTCCTGACAGGCAGATTAAGTTAAAACTTTCCGTTCTAGATTGTTAGGATGCTTGTATTTTCGGAGAAGGGCTGAGTTTTTTTTAGTGATAGTGCTGAAATACATTTCTATTATCCCTAACAGTAAAAATCATGAGTTCTTAATTTTTAAACTACACTTGTAACCTTACCGGGATATTATTTATGTTGCTGTCTACAAATGAAATCAGCTTTTGTAATGTTTCTGCTGTTTTTCTTTCTGTTATTATGCTCTCTTATGGATGTTCCTGCAGAAGTTCTTTAGAAGCATACATGTTTTGCCAGAAATCTACACAATTATATGAATTAAATCTAAAGAATTGGAAACTATAGTCAAACAGCATTGGTGCATCAATCCCTATTTCTTACAGCAGCCAATCTTACAAGTGTTAACTGAAACTGTTAGCTAAATGTAATGGGAAAATCTGGCTGGTGTTTATATTGACTGAAAATCCTTTAAGTGCATTTCATTTGAGATTAAGTTTATTTTTGAAAGAGAAACTGACATTCCATCATCCTTGTTTCATGTTGTTTGTTAAAAGTCTGTAAAATCTAAAGTGAAAACATCAAACAACAGTGTTGTTCCCTTAGAAATCCAAGTGAGATGCTTGCATTTGGTGGTTTGGTAATTACCACAGTGTGTTGCCTATGTTTCTTATTTTGCTTCTTGTTGAATTCAGAATATTTTGCTTTCTGTATTAACCTCCTCAATTATTATCATAGTAAATTCCTCTCTCAACAACATTTCTAAGGTATACATCTGCTTCCTCAGCATATATCTCACTTCCAGATTATCTCTGCAAATTTAATAATATCGTTTGCAGATACTTTGGAGGAGATAGAAGTGGTTTGACAAAGATACTTTGAAGTGGCTTGTGGTCAGACTACATTGTCATTTTGACTCTCCAAATCAGTTATTGATTAAAATGCTCACAAATCAGAAACAATAACGAAGCATTCTTTCCCCGCCAGAGTGCAGTGACATTCGTTTGGAGTTAACATCCTGGATTCAAATGCAACCCATTGCCCTTGCTGTAGAATGATTCCGTCAGTCTTGATATTTTCACATCTGTTGGTCATTGCGTCTATTGGTCATTGCATCTCTCGTACGACTCTCAACTTGTCAGGATCCAAGCGAGGTTCTTTCATTGTCAATACCAAGTACTTGCTTTCAGGCATCTTCAGTTATATGTCTTTCTTGTTCATATTGTTTTTTGGAGTCCTTGATCACAGTCAGACAGTTGGCGATTTATTGCAAATTTCTAAGAATTTATTGAGTTTGTTAAAAGCATTTGATTAGATATAATACATTAGTTAGTTAGATAAAGAAAGTATACAACCTATCACTGGGATAGAAGGCAAAAAGGCTGTTGGCTCAAAGATTTAGGTCTCATTAAAGTGATGGGGGCAGCTTCCTGCTCTGTAGCCAATGTGTTAGGAAGCTCTTCCCCAAATCTTCCTCTTCTCTTTCTGATCTGTCTTCCATCTGCCTGATGAGGACTGCTGCCAACAAGGTCTCTGGGAGGAGCTTCCTTTGCCCCACATTTACTTCCTTCTTGGTCCTGTGTGGAACATCCACCATGGATTTTATCTAGCCCTGGTGCAATTATCTCAAATCTGGCCCCTTAATTAGCTTGCTCCCGGTGCAGCATTTCCATTTCTTTAACATCCTTGGCCCCAGCATACTTACTCCAGCATGGAGTTGGCTTGTCCCTTTTGGGCTTCCCTTGGTATATCCTGTCTTGAGTATTCCTGTCTAAGCCTGACACTTACTGTTACATCATATTTCTAGGGGCAGGTTATTTCTTCTGTGGCCTTTTGGCAAATGGCCCTGGGGCAATCAATTATGATATTGAATGAGCATTACTCCCTTGCCTGTCCTCATCTGAGGGTCAATTACCATTCTTTTTCAGAACAAATAGTTCTTATTTTCAAAAACAATACATGGATAATAGGTTGCATTTGATTCCAGATGACTTGTTGATACTAGTGTTGGGCTTTGTGTTTAATGGGGTAGTTTTCTTGTTTTCCTATGCTAAAAGTTTGAAAGTTACATCCCCTGCTGCAACAACTATCAAATGACATTCATGCTACACAGCAAATACTAAAAGAATTCAGTTTTTAAGAGACACCAATATTCACCTTCAATGTCATCTGGCAAAGGTTTTGCAAGAGTCACACTAGGGTCTGATTATTGTCTGCAGTGGCTTTTGCTATTGTATTCACATTCAAAGAAAATGATCAACAATAGCTTCTGGTCCTGTGAAATCACTATCTCAATCCATCTATTTTAATACTCTTCCAGAGCAGTAAAATGGACAAAATGGCATGTGCAATCATCCTTATCACCTTAATGGCATCCATAATGTAGTTAGAAAACTGCTGATTTCATCTTGTTTTATTGTTATCTTTCACATTAAAAGTAGTAAAGATATTTGCTATAGCAAGTTGTGGCAACATTTCTTCAATGGTTTGCAAAGAGTTGAGAGATCATACAGTCATAGAGATGCACAGCATGGAAACAGACCCTTTGGTCCAACCTGTCCATGCTGACCAGATATCCCAACCCAATCTAGTCCCACCTGCCAGCATCCGGCCCATATCCCTCCTAACCCTTCCTATTCATATACCCATCCAAATGCCTCTTAAATGTTGCAATTGTACCAGCCTCCACCACATCCTCTGGCAGCTCATTCCAGACACGTAGCACTCTCTGCGTGAAAAAGTAGCCCCTTAGGTCTCTTTTATATCTTTTCCCTCTCACTCTAAACCTATGCCCTCTCATTCTGGACTCCCTGACCCCCAGGGAAAAGACTTTGCCTATTTATCCTATCCATGCCCCTCATAATTTTGTAAACTTCTATAAGGTCACCCCTCAGCCTCCGACGCTCCAAGGAAAACTGCCCCAGCCTGTTCAGCCTCTCCCTATAGCTCAAATCCTCCAACCCTGGCAACATCCTTGTAAATCTTTTCTGAACCCTTTCAAGTTTCACAACACAGGAAGGAGACCAGAATTGCGCGCAATATTCCAACAGTGGCCTAACCAATGTCCTGTACAGCTGCAACATGACCTCTCAACTCCTGTACTCAATACTCTGACCAATCACTTCATACCCGATCACTTCAAAAGGTCTTGAGACTTTGTGGATATCTTCATACTCTCAACTATCCAGATATGTCAATGTTGAGATCCTATTAATCTAGTCTGTAGGGTGTCAATTTCTTGAACAGTTGTTTCTTTTCCAGTTTGTCAGACTTGATTTTTAGGCTGAACTTGAGGGCAGCTGGAACTCACCTTGATGAAGAATTGGTCCAAAATTGACCGAGAGCCAAAAAAATCAGACCTGACAGAAAATTGGCCAAACTGAATTAAACAATAGCCAGATACCATCAGCTACAGAGAACTTTGGAAACCAAGGTCAAAGAGGTCACAAGGTTGATGGGGAACTAGTTACAACCGGCCTGAGTATTGTGTATTGGAAACGTGTCGATCAGACGTTCTCGCACCTTGACTGCCTGCCTATGTGCAATTTATACCACCCCGTATGACAACAATGAAGGGTTTTGGCATGTCCCCATTGGATGATTTGAACTGAGCTCATAACCCCCAATGTCCGAAGGTCGCAAAACATTCTGGAAGGTCAGGTGTAAGGGCTAATAAGAGCACACACCTGGGCTCCACCCCCTCAATTAAGGCTGAGGAAAAACTCATTACAAAGACATAATCCTGGCTTGGCAGCAGAGCTCTGACTATCTGCAGAGAGAGCGAGGTCAGGTTTGACCTGCAAAATCCACCTTCATGGAAGAGAGCCAGCTTTATGTCAAAGAGGAAGGAGATTCCAACAGCACGCCTCAAACACTTGGATCAAGGTGGGTGATAGCCTTTCCCAAACAGACAGATCTACATAGCCAATAAGTATTGTGGGACTTTGTGAAGTGTTCAAATAGTGTTTTAATAAGGAATATTTTGTTAATAAAATCAAGTTGACCTGCAAACCGAATCCTGTGTTCCTTTTTGGTCATACCAACAAGGGCACTTGGGTAAACTGTTCTTAATACATAAACTGGTCAAAGTGTCAAAAGCATGGACAATAATCTCACCTACATTGAGCTGATATCCACCAAAAAGACATTCAAGACCTATAAAGATATCCTTGTATATTTTCAGGATCTGCCTAGCAATCAAAGTTCTCACAGCTACAAAGCACTGCTAGCATCTAAAGACATGTATAAGATTTCCAGTCCAGGCTTTAGATTTGCTTCAGGTGAGTGAAAGAACATTGCTTAATAATTACTATCTGGAATTGCAAATCTTTCTACTTCTCATTGCATTAGGGTCAAAGATTCATTTTCCCTGTTGGGATGAGTTTCCTTTCATCTTGTTTACCTTTACGTGCCCAATGTTGCAGCCACGGAGACAAACAGGAATTTATGAATTAATAAAGCATCCACATCAGCTGAATGGTATGTGATTGACTGGCCAGTCTGCAATGCAGCTGGGAGGCCCTGTTAATTGTCAGGATGGAGCTCATTTGCCCAAGGATGATGGTCAGCAACCTAAAAATAAATAAATCACCACAGCTTACCAATTTGTGTCCACTGGATCATCGGTTGATGTGGTTGACTTCCCCATTGAGGAGAAAGTGACAGCAGACCACCTTCAGCATGTGGACACACTTACCCCTCCTAGTCCTTTAAAAATTACATACCTACATTTTTAAAATTACCCCACTATTGGTCATCCCCCATCATCAATTTACCCTCATTTTTGTTAACTTGACCTATGCTATAGATTTCCCTCCTAAACTTACACTTCACTACATTCCTCCTCCTTTTAAGATGGTCTTTAAAAATCGTGTTTTTATTCAAGCTTCTTGTACTGATTCCTTACTTTATGGTTAATTATTACTTTCTGTTCACATTGACATTTCTTGTGAATTCTCCAAAGAACACAAGATGTGTGGACAGCAGAGTGACAGTGGGTGGCACGGTGGTTAGCACTGCTGACTCACAGCGCCAGAGACCTGGGTTCAATTCCCACCTTAGGTGACTGTCTGTGTGGAGTTTACACATTCTCCCCGTGTTTGTGTGGGTTTCCTCCAGGTGCACTGGTTTCCTCCCATAGTCCAAAGGATGTGCAAGTTCGGTGAATTGGCCATGCTAAGTTGCCCGTAGTGTTAGGAGTAATGGTCTGGATGGGTTGCTCTTTGTAGGGTCGGTGTGGACTTGTTGGGCCGAAAGGCCCGTTTCCACACCGTAGGGAATCTAATTTAAGATGAAAAGCTTCAATAAAATGTGTCCTTTATCAGCAATACTTAAATTCTGTACTCCCAAATGTTTATTGTGGCTCTGAGTTTTAAGAAAATGATAATGCCTGTGAACATTTTGCTACATCAAAGGTGCTATATAAATGAAAGTTGTTAGTGTGCACTGAAGGAGCAAATGGAGAAATAGGAACAGAATTCTTCAAATAGTTTGTTCGTTGCCCTCAAACAGTGGTTTCTTTGTTAAATCTAAATAGGAATAATAAACTAAATCAGAAAATGCAAAATAAGACTTTTGGAGTTGTGGCCATAATATGATAATGGAAAGGAAGCAGTCAATTTACAAACAAAAAGGTGAGATTGGATTAGGTCAGATTATACAATCACAAAATTGGAAACGCAGAGGTAAAATGCAAGCAGAAATTGACACATAGGGATTCAGATCAACAGAATGATTATAATAAAAGATTTTGTAAGTATATATGTTGACTCCATTTAAAAATGGAACTAATAAGTTTAGAATGTTTTGGATAAATAAAGACTTTGTAAATTAATTGAAATTTAAAAAGCAATCCCTTGAAGGTCTAAAGACATAATGATGAGAAAATTATAGAATGTGAAAATATGAGGTTCAGAGCAGGAAATGGAAAAATGAAGGGAACAGGAAGAAAATCTTTTCAGATATATCAAAGGGAACAGGAAAGCATTTTGAAAACTATATTGGTATAGACTGAAATATTAAAAGCAAGAATGCAACTTCCTGAAAGAAGAGGCTCAACAAAGTGACATTTTGTCATGATCTTTGCTAAATAGAAGGTTATCAGAAAGGTGGTGAATCCTATTAAGAGTGAGCTGAGCAGTGTTGTGATCAATAAAAGGAACATTTTAGACAAGGTTGTTTGTCTGAAGGAAGATGCAATGCCATAAGTGAATGGATACACCGCAAGATTCTGAGAGCAATTGGAAAGGGAATTTGAAGGCTCCAAACATTGTCTGTTAAGGCTCTATTTGTCCTGAAGGAGTGAATAATGGCAAATGCAATATCCAGTTTTAAAAGAAAAGCTGTAATAATGTAAGTAATTACAAGCCAATTAACTTAGCCTCTATGATGGGACAAAAGTTAAAGTCTCTAATTAAGAACTAAATTATCCCTTAAAGAGAAAATAGTTGAAAGTAGCCAGCCTGGTCTTAAAAAGATGTAATTGTGCTGGACTAACTTCAGAGTTCTTTGAAGACATAGCAGATAATGGTTGTTGAGACAAAATGCAATAGGGTTTTGTGCATGGATTTTAATGAAATCTTTGACAGTGTGCTATATGGACATATACCAGACAACATTAAGAGGCATGGAATTGTGGAAAGATAGTAAACTGGTTACAAATTGGTCAGAAAGGAAACAACAGAGTAATGAATTAGGCCAATTTTTGGTGGGGGGGAGCTTAGAAAAGTTTAATTTTATAAAGTATTCTTCCACATCTTTAGGATTCACCAAAACATTGCAGAGTTACTGTAGTATTTTTGACTTTCAGTCATTGCTGTAATGTACAAAACTACAGTCATCAATATGTGCACAGCAATTTCCCCCAAATAGCAATGGGGTGAACACATTTAATCATTTTGGTGTTGCTGCTTGAGGATAAAGTTTGGTTATAACTTTGGAAGATCTGGTCTGTTCCTTTTCAAACTAGTTTCATGAAATCTTTTACACCTACTTAAGAGAGTAGGGGAATCTCTCTGCAAGTTAGCACTCTGACATCCAGTATTTCTGATGTGTTAGCTGAATAATGGTACAACACATTTAATAGGATTCTGCTTGCTCTGGGGAAATTAAAATATGAAGAAAGATATCAACACTTCGACCATTTACATCATAACAACACCAATTATCGGAAGGTATGAAAGAAGTGTTTAAAGTTCTGAAGGGATGGAACCACAATGAGAAAAGTAGCCTGTTTTCAATTGTTGACAGGCTTAAAATGAAAGGCCATCTATGCAAGATGAAGTGTAAACAGAGAGCAAGAGAAATTTCTATACACTGTGAATTGTGATTCTATACTATTCATTTCCAAGATTAATAACTGGAGCCCAAACTTTATTGACAGTTAAGGTTTAATAGGATAGGGAGATGAAGGCGTTGAACTATATCAGGGAAAGAAGCATAAAAATGTTTTGGACTATTTGCTCATGTGGAAAGCAAATTGTTTTTGTCTGTTATAACTGTTGTGTATTTTTCTCATTCATAAAGTGAAAATTGATGAAAAATAAGGGAATTGACATTTAGAGTCATAAAGTCATACAGATGTACAGCATGAAAACTCATCCATGTCGACCAGATGTCCTAAATTAATCTAGCCCTATTTGCCAGCACTTGGCCCATATCTCTCTAAACCCATCAAATTGCCTTTTAAATGTTGTAATTGTACCAGCCTCCACCACTTCCTCTGGCAGCTCATTCCATACATGCACCATCTTCTGCGTGAAAAATTTGCCCCTTTGGTCCCTTTTAAATCTTTCCCCTCTCACCTTAAGCCTATGCCCTCTAGTTGTGGACTCTCCCATCCCAGGGAAAAGGTCTTATTTTTTTCCCCTATCCCTTATGATTTTATAATCTCTATAAGGTCACCCCTCAGCTCCAGCGATTGATTATGACCAGCAAATTTCACTGACTTTCCTTGCTTCAAACTGTTTGTTGTCTCCCTACAGAAAGGAAGAGATGTGCACCTATGAGAGAGATGGCATCAATATTAGGCCAATGTGTGATCAGTTGTGGGGCAATATGGTCACACAATAAACATAGAATATCTTACAAGAGAGACTCATGCTGGTTAAAATTGATGGAATATCTTAAGAAAATCTGGGATTTGTAGCAGTTTTATTGCTTTGCTTGTGAAAATCGAGATTGGAGACATTAAGGTAAATTTCCCAATATGTACTGCTGGCTGGAAGCCTCTGCAACACTACTACATGACGGAGGCTATGGTCTGTATCTCCCAACTTTTTGATAGCTGTCATCAGTGAGCAAAGCTCCCCGCTGGCAGAGCTAATTTGCAAAATCATCCCTCGTATGCAAATGACAAAACCTACTGCAGAATGCATACAAAGAGATGGAGAGAAATATTGTGGAATATAATCACAACACACAGAAACTGGCAATTTGAATACACTCTAGGAAATGATTTGCATTTTAATATGGTTGTCCTGTCCTTTTTTATGTCACTGCATCTTTTTGTTTTATTTCACAAGTCTTGTCTTGGCTGGTGAGTAGTATAGACAAGCATAGAGATTTTATTTCGACTTAACACAAGAACATATTATTTCTCTAAGCGAAACTGAGCAACCTGGTGGGATACTAATACTGTGCAATAGGCCAGAAGGCTTGTTCTAAGTCTGCTTATTCCTGCAAGTTGACAAGCTGTAGGTTTTGTCTGGACATGAAATATCTGGTCAATAGGAGGAAGTTAACAACGTTTCTAACATTGCATTGTCCTTCATCTGGCCTTACCAGTTGACACATGGCAGATTTTGCAAAAGCTGTCAGTATGCAGGTAACAGGTCACAGGATAGTGTTTACTATAAAACAAAGAAACTGTAACACACCTCAATATTAAATGCAAAGGTACCACTATTATACACTTATATTCAAATTCTGTTAGATTTTAGTATGTTACAGAAATTCAAGGTCACAGCATCACTTACTGGCAAACTGTAACATAGTCATTTACAGTATATGCCACTGAATTCATTTGGAATGACAACAGTAATTTGAATTTTCCTATGAAGACTATTTGCATTTGAATATCTCCATTCTTCCCTTTAATGTTTCTGTTCTATTTAAAGCCCAAACATAGATTCCCAATAAAATGATCATGATGTGATGGTGGTGCTGATTTATATCTTCCCCTGTCACTGTGAATCTCTTCTGTGCAAGTCTGCACAATGCTATCAAATTCTATTCGGTTATCAACTGACAGGAGGAATGATTCAAATTGGCAAGTAGGGCGATGTCAGCTTTAACATCTTCTCAAGATGAAGGCTCCAGCTTCTGCCCACCATCTGATCTCATACATCAAGACTTGCCAAAACTCAACTGGTTGCTGCCACCAATTAATTTGGAGTTGGCAAAAAAGAAAATAAACTGCTACACTGACAGAAAACCAGATCAGTTTTAAAAACACAACTGCTTCTAGAGTATGATTTGGAGATGCCGGTGAAGGATCACCTGATGAAGGAGCGTCGCTCCGAAAGCTAGTGTGCTTCCAATTAAACCTGTTGGACTATAACCTGGTGTTGTGTGATTTTTAACTTGCTACTAGAGTATTCAGCTACATATTCAGTTCAATAATTCCAGCAGGGTTAAAACCTACAGACTCAGGCTGTGGTTTTATTCACAACCAAGGCCTTTCAATGTATTGTCATTGACTCTTGTGTCACACGCCACTGGCCATAATCAACTGGCATCTTTTGGATCTAGAAAAAAGTGGTTGGACTTACAAAGCATGCAGCACATAATACTTACCATCACCATTGGTACGTGAGATTTACCTGCACATAGGTCACCTCACAAAGCCAAGGATGTAATTTGAAAAGTTAAGTACAAAGCTTCCAAGCAATTATCCCATTTAACTTCAGTACTAAGCTTTAAAAAATGTGTTCTCTTCAGAGGTTAAGTATATGTTTCAGAAGATCAAAATAAATTACTTCTAATAATAGAAGATGAAGATATATTTATTTTGGGGGCCAACTATGCAGTGACTCCAAACCAATGCAATCTCCAAAGCACAATGTGATTGCAGCATAGAATATCTGCCCTAAACATCAATCTCAAAACACAAAGTGAAGACTGATATAGCAAAGGTATTTAAAATGGGATTTTAGGCAAAAGAGTTGGGGACGAAAGAAATAGAAACAAGATTAGGTTATGTGACCCCCTCAAACCTACTTTACCATCTTAAAGTGATGGCTGAACTTGAAAATTGATTCAACTTTGGACAAATTTTGTCAGTCTTATTGGGATCATCCTTCATTCATCTCAATTTAATTGTGGTCAATATCTCTTCATCAAAGAATGATTTTGTGGATTAATGAAATCTAGTGTACATTTGTATCATTCCCATGCTGAAGTTGTCAGGCCCAATGGAAGGGAGTATGGAGATGGACAGCCAACAAATTTCAAGCTATTGGTTTCTGTGTCATCTTTGCAGTACCATTTCTCTCTCTGTAAGGCATTTACACGGGTGGAGATGTAGCAGGAGGACCTATCTGTAAGTGGTGAAAGATAAATTAAGCCAGCTGACTGATTATTAAAGTATGCCAGAGATGACTGGAATTCTCCAAATGTCCTCTGGACACCAGATGGAACAATGTAACTGCCTTGACATTTCATCATGTTGGCAGACTAAGTGGAAAGAGGTAGTACTTTCGGCCAACTTCAATGCCCTTCACACCAGTTTAGTTCCCATTGCAGCCAGTAGCCATCAGACTTTTCCTCCTGTCATAGAGGCCTACTGCTCAGTCTACTTTGTTTTAAAAAAACTTTCAAATGTCAGAGATAGGGCACCTTAAAATGGCAGCTCATCTACAAACACAGCCAGCAGCTGCTTCAATGGCAGAGGGCATTCTCTCATCCCACAAGATTCAAGAGCCCATCTGCCTTCCTGAATTAGACAACGGCACAGTATCAACTTCCCTCCCCACCCAAATCTCCGGTCATTAACTGATAAATTTTGAGAAAATCACAGCTGATGTACTGTTCCCCACACTGTGCAGACTCTAACCCCCATTTGATCTTTAACTGTTGTACACCTTCTTTTCTTCATGCTTAACAAATGCAGATTTTAGAGAAAGAATGGGTCTGGGTGGGTTACGGGTTGGTGTGGACTTGTTGGGCCGAAGGGCCTGTTTCCACACTGTAAGTAATCTAAAAAAAAATCGAAAAATAACCTCACCTCCACAGCTATATCTTCGGAAGAGCTACCAGCTCAATCATCTACCTCTTTAAATCGAAGCATCAAGACCATCAACTTGAGCCTGATGCCAACTGAATCACCAAACTACAAACTGTATTTTGTTTAACCTTTTTTATTGATTCTAATTTTCCAAGCCATTGTTCCCCAGTTTATAATTTACATTTATGGCTGGGAACCTTGAATTTGTTTTTGCATCTTTATTGTACTTAGATTCAGTTAAGTATAATAAAACTAACTTATATCTTTCTTACAAACAAAAAAACCTGTTCTATTGGTTCTTCTAATTTTTAATAGTTTTATCAAAGACAATTTCCTTTCCATAAAACATTGACTTTATCTAACCATACCATAATTCACAGAGTGGAAGAGGGTGAGATTTCTAGCATTTTATCACATTTGTTTATTTTTACATAATTATTATCAATAAAATATTCCAGTAAATTATGTGCTGAAGCATTTTTTCATAAATTGTTTTCTTTTGGTTGCTGACATGGCATTTTGAAAGTTAGGATAAGGTATCTCTAGGAGAATGTAAGTTTTGTCATGATCTTTCGAATGTACCAATACTTACAAAGATACCCACAAGGTATGAAAACACTTTTGTATTTCAAGTAATTTGATGACATGCTTCCCATTCATAACACAGTATCATTTCATTTTCTAAATGAACCCAATGACCCATGGGGTTGTTTAGGTAGACAGTTTCTGTACTGTACTATGTCTGACTAATCTATTGCAAACTGACAATGAGGACTAACTGCTGGCATTTAAACTTAATTTGTTTAGGAACAGTTGTTCTACACATGAAGGATAACACATAAAGGCTTGTTTGGCTTCAGGACAATGTATGGGCATGTCGTCACGATGCATTGTAATGAGAGATGCAGCATTTATTCACACACATCAATATCATTATTTGTGTTCGGATTTAAAATAGTCACATATGGGGTTGGCTACTTTTATGAACAGTCTATAAAAACCACTACATCAGACAGTCCTTCCAGAACTGTGACCTAATCCAATATATGTTAAAGAGCAGGAAGGCCCTGGAGTGTTAACAAAAAAATATTTTCATGTTGACAGTTTGTACAAAATGTGGGAATATTGAAGGCTTTTGTCTTGGTTCTGGTTCAGGATAAGACCATAAGACATAGGAGTGGAAGTAAGGCCATTCGGCCCATCGAGTCCACTCTTTCATTCAATCATGGCTGATGGGCATTTCAACTCCACTTACCCGCATTCTCCCCGTAGCCCTTAATTCCTTGTGACATCAAAAATTTATCAATCTCTGCCTTGAAGACATTTAGTGTCCTGGCCTCCACTGCACTCTGCGGCAATGAATTCCACAGGCTCACCACTCTCTGGCTGAAGAAATGTCTCTGCATTTCTGTTCTGAATTTACCCCCTCTAATTCTAAGGCTGTGTCCACGTCCTAGTCTCCTCGCCTAACAGAAACAATTTCCTAGCTTCCACCCTTTTCAAGCCATGTATTATCTTGTAAGTTTCTATTAGATCTCCTCTTAATCTTCTAAACTCCAATGAATACAATCCCAGGATCCTCAGCCGTTCCTCGTATGTTAGACCTACCATTCCAGGGATCATCCGTGTGAATCTCCGCTGGACACGCTCCAGTGCCAGTATGTCCTTCCTGAGGTGTGGGGACCAAAACTGGACACAGTACTCGAAATGGGGCCTAACCAGAACTTTATAAAGTCTCAGTAGCACAACGGTGCTTTTATATTCCAACCCTCTTGAGATAAATGACAACATTGCATTCGCTTTCTTAATCACGGACTCAACCTGCATGTTTACCTTTAGATATCAAGGATTGATCTTAGCTTGAGAAACCCAGAGATTAAAAGTATTGTGCCAATTGGGATGAATCTTGACGGAGGACAGAAGTAAATATAATTTGTTTCCTAGAAAGGGATACAGGACAATGCAGGAAAAGCACAGTTATTTTAAGTATAAAAGTTTATTTTGTGAAATTTTTAAACTTGGAATGTTTGATTAGAAATCTCAAAATTATTAAAAGCTGAGAAAATGGAAGCTCTCGATTTTAGAGAATATTCATGTTAGAGGATTTCACAGTTCGCAGGTAAAGACTAGGGAGAATCAGTTAAGTCAGGTTTAAAGATATGGTAGAGAGGGATACATTCCCTGGATTTGAATTTCTGTAATGTATGAGAAAATAGGATGAGACTTCATTTAGCTGTGTGTATTACGGCCTTTCAAATTGTGTTCCACATTTTTATGGTTTGGTTTGATTCATTTTTTGTTTTGTCTTATGGAGTAAACTTCTGTTCTGTATTACAGAATCTGTACAACCTCACGTGACTAGGCCAAATCATCACAGACCCTGAACAATGTGGCAAATTGTGAGTTAGCTGGAAAATGTGATGAGATTGGAAGAAGTGAAACTTTCAAAGTGGCGGATTAAACAATTTAAACCTGTGACCATATTTTGAACATGAAAGAAAGATCTTGCCACTGAGGGTGAGAGGCCTATTTGCATGTATTAGTACACCAATAGTCTTTTATTTATCTCACCTCATTGATATCCATTTTCCAATACTCCAACATGTAGGATAGAAACTAGACAGTGACCATTCCTGACATGGTAGTCAGAGTAGATATCTGGCACGTCCAGCTTGCTCCATCTTGGATAATCATCGCCGACATCTCAGGTTGTGCTCTATGGGCAACAATGTCCACCACCATCCACTGAGGGTGGACACAGGCATGCACCAGCCTGACTGCATCATCAGAGCCTATCTCCAACCCACTTCAAATACAATGCTGCACTTCAATGCTGTACTTTGGAGTACACCAGCATCTTTTGTTAGAATGCTGCTGCCAGGCCACTTTGTGCACATGGATCAGTATCCATCTGTCAATTGGATCAGAATGCATCTCTGGGCTCATTGCTTGTTTCCCTAGAGTTCACTCACTTTGCTTAAAAATGTGTTGCTGGAAAAGCGCAGCAGGTCAGGCGGCATCAAAGGAACAGAAGAATAGGGCTTATGCCCGAAACGTTGATTCTCCTGTTCCTTTGATGCTGCCTGACCTGCTGCGCTTTTCCAGCAACACATTTTTAAGCTCTGATCTCTAGCATCTGCAGTCCTCACTTTCACTCACTTTGTGCTGATTTGAATCGTCACAGCATCTCTGCCTTGCCATTCTTAACCTCCCTTTTTGCATTTTGCTGTTTCATTCAGAACTCACATACTCGCGGTATTTCTGTCTTGCCTTGTTGTTTAGGGCAGACACAAGGCCAGGTTACTTGTTGAGGTTGTCAGCAGTGATCACTCAAGGAGGTATACATCTTGCTATATGGAACCATATTATTCCAATCTTACACCTGTACCATGTGCCAGCAGCTTACGCAGCAAACGTACCACAAGTGCTCCAAGCAAACAGCCATGTCTCAGTGAGGCCAAAAACATAGCCTTCAATCATGGATTACCAGCACACCAAGTCAAGGTCATTGCTCATTATCAATGAATGACTTAGCAACAATCAGTCAGATGCTCATTGCAGTCAGGGTCAGGGGTTCCATATCACTACAGTCTGTCTTGCAGGTCCAATACAGCCAGTCTGGGAATTCAGCCAGGCAGCCACACAAATATAATTCAGGAATCTGGTCATTCATCAGTTGAAGCCATCTGTCTAAGTTGGTGGTGGGTGGGCCTTGGTCAATCCTGCTGAAGGCCTGCTCAAAAATGGAGATTATTAGGGTCCACTGCTGTCAGAGGGAACTTGGGAAAGTCAATTCTGTGATTGCATGCAGCACGCTAAGTTGCAGAGGTTCAATAATTGTGAAGGGGTACAACTCAAAACATAGGGATGGGAGACAGTTGTGCATTGGAGGAGGTAGGTTACTGCAGGATGCAAAGTCATTGACAGTCAAAACCACCCAGAGGTGTAACTAGTGGAAAGTACAACATGATGGTTGGCATGGATAAGCTGTAAAACCAGGCTTAGGGAGTAATGTTGGGAGATGAAGGCATAAATCAAAGAGTTGGGTGGGAATGTGTAGTAGAACATGAGAAAGTTGGGAGCGCAAAGAAGAAAGGAACATGACATGAAGGTGTGGGGGGCCTTTGCTTTCCAGACTGAGCATGCGACTCACTCTGCCCCCTCATGCAAATCACTAATGCGTGCTGGAAATGGAAAATGTGAAATGCTTGTCAGGTTCAACTTTGTGTAATACAAAACCTGGCCAGAAGCAATCTTGATCAAATCACAGGCAACATTAAAATCTTATCTGGGGACCACAATTCACAAAGGCAATCCAATTTATATCCAGTTCCAATAGATGTTGGAGGATCTGAGCTACAGGGACAGGCTGAACAGGCTGGGGCTGTTTTCCTTGGAGTGTCGGAGGCTGAGGGGTGACCTTATAGAGGTTTACAAAATTGTGAGGGGCATGGATAGGATAAATAAACAAAGTCTTTTCCCTTGGATCGGGAAGTCCAGAACTAGAGGGTATAGGTTTAGGGTGAGAGGGGAAAGATATAAAAGAGACCTAAGGCGCAATGTTTTCACACAGAGGATGGTACGTGTATGGAATGAGCTATCAGAGGATGTGGTGGAGGCTGGTAAAATTGCAACATTTAAGAGACATTTGGATAGGTATATGAATAGGAAAGGTTTGGAGGGATATGGGCCAGGTGCTGGCAGGTGGGACTAGATTGGGTTGGGATATCTGGTCGGCATGGATGGGTTGGACCGAAGGGTCTGTTTCCATGCTGTACATCTCTATGACTCTATGACTCTATGTGAGTTGGATGCAGTGAGTGAACTGTAAGTTGTTTGCTGAAAAGACAAGTTGTCCCTATTTGTTCCCTGATGCAAATGAAGCTTCTGTTTTTTTTTATATAGCCTTTACCATTGTTAACAAAAGAGAGTGCTTTCAACCATTTGAAGGTTTTTCCTGCATTGATCAATGAGCAGATGTTCGGTTACACTAGTCCTTTGGGAAAGATGAGCTCTCCCTCAGATGGGCTGATGCTGAGGACAGGTAACCTGTGTCATTTGATTCTTGTAGCTACATATGAATGACTGCTATTCAAAGAGGTAATAATTTAATACTTTCACAATTGTGAACTTGTATTTGCAATGAAGTGTAACCTGCACCACCCATGTGTATCTGGAGATCTATTTTTCATTCCCTTCCTACAATGTGCATGGTGAAGGCCAGCTCTTGGGTGGCACCTGACCTGGTGCATAGCTGGGCTTTAAAACTGGTGCCTGTGCCAGGAATCACAGGAGGTCTTGACAGTGCCAAGTACTGTGGGCAGCACAGTGGCTCAGTGGTTAGCACTGTTGCCTCACAACACCAGGGCCCTGGGTTCAATTCCTGCCTCAAGTGACTGTCTGTGTGGAGTTTGTACATTCTCCCTGTGTTTGTGTGTGTTTCCTCCCACAGTCACAAAGATGTGCAGGTCAGGTGAACTGGTCATGCTAAATTGCCTGTAGTGTTAGGTGCATCATTCAGAGGGGAATGGGTCAAAGTGGGTTATTCTTTGGAGGGTTGGTGTGGACTTGTTGGGCGGAAGGGCCTGTTTCGACACTTTAGGGAATCTAATCGAACTTCTGCCATTGTTGAGTGCACAATAACTTGAGTGTGATGCCACAGAGATGTGGGGCAAGCCATGCATGTGACATGAAAAAAACACACTAGAGCTCATGGAGAAGAAACTTTGATATGGTTCAGTGAATGACCACCACCAAAACTAAATGTTAAAAAAATCTATCCATCCAGATTTCATTCTGGGATCTGATTTGTCCAGTCATACCATCAGCTGGGACCATAACAACATATAAAGTAAACTCTAATAAATTTGTTAGAAAGTGAATTTGGTACACTGTTATTAACAATATTTGTGTTTGTTGCACCAAAATTGTGCATGTTATCGTCTGACAAGGCATGGCTTCTAGTAAATGATTAGTCAGTGATTAGGGCAGGGTTTAAAACTAACCTACAGGTAGAAACTTAATTTATCGGAAGCAAATTACTTTCCTTTTTCAAATACATTGGTATAATATACCAGGTACTAACCCTCAGAATTAAATGATAGCTCAATACAGCATGAATAATTCTTGAAATAGCTTTGTTCTCCCCCTCAGGAAATCTAAATGGTTTTCAGCTGAGTGTAGGACAAAATGAATTGCTTTATAAATAGCGATTTATTGACTAAGGTAAAGTCCCAAGGTCCCATAAGCGTACAGGACTGTAGTCTGATGTCTTCGTTTGTTGCATTCCACTTAGATTTACAGAACAATTATGCTGGGCTTTGTGAAATTGAACAAACATTATAATTTTGAACTGCAAGGAGGATTTGATCTGGGATGCTTTGCACCTACCCACAATGACAGGCAATAGGTGCCCTTCTAAAATGTATTCTGTCATAATATAAAATAAGTTATTTAAAACTGTTAACTTATTGGAACTCCTAAATTAAGCAAAGTAAATGAAAAAGGGCCTCCAGTCAATTTGAGTATTAATAATTGGATCCTTCTTTCACCAACACATTACCATATGTTTGCTTTCTCTCATTTTCGAACTTGCTCTGTTGGACCATGTGCAAATATTACTGTAACTAGAAGCAAAAGATGTATGATGATACAAGTTGATTCCTATGGTGCTGAAATTGCACCATTTTATTCTACTGTATCTGTAAAACTGCACACATGCAACTTCAAATTGGAGCCAAGAAAGATGATAGAGGTTGTTGGAAGTCTCAGGACACCTTTGTGGGAGTTCCTAAGGCACCTCTGTCTTAGGCTCAACCATCAGCTTCAAAGGCTTCAGCAATGATCTTTCCTCCATTGTAAGGCCAGAAAGTGGGAGATTTGCTGATGATTGCATGATATTCAGCACCATTCAACTCTTCCAGATATTGAAGCAGTCTGTGCAGAAATCCAGCAGACATGGATGACACCTTGGCTTGGGTTGATATTTGGCAAGTAATATTTATGCCAACAAATGCCAGGCAATCACCATTATTAACAAGAGAGAATCTAGCTATCGCCACTTGACAGTCGACGGGATTAACATTACTGACACCACCACCACCAACATCCAAGGGTTGGCATTAATCAGAAAATAAACTGGATCATCCAAATAAACACACTGTGGCTACAAGAGATGGTCGGAGGTTGGGAATTCTGCAACGAGGAAGTTATCTCCTGTCTCCCCAAAGCCTGCTCAACATCTACAAGCCACAAATCAGGAGTGAAATGCTCTTAGTTTGCAATAAATGGAAAAGATCCAACAACATTCCAGACAAACAGTCTGCCTGACTGGGACTTCTCCATGAAAAATACAGAAAAAAGTTTTGAAAGTTGCCCCACCACAGCCCCAACATCAATGAGAGAAATCATACATAATAATAAAAAAAACATAAAAACGTTCAGTTCACAGCTCCTGGGCTCAGGGAAAGCCAATTCAGGATTGATGGAATATCCTGAAGATACAGCCAGGACAAGACCTGCCATATTGGGACCCTGGATACTAGGTCGTAAGTCTCCGCTGAAGAAGACCGTCATGCTGGACCAAGACCACCACTTCTGCTGGGCTGCTGGAATACCTGGATGCTTAAGATGAAGAAGACTTCCACATGGGGACGAGACCTCTATGCCGGGACAAGACCACCACACTGGCACAAGACTGCCACACAGAGACACCGCTTCCAAGACCGCCTTTCTCCTCCTTCAGGTGCCCAGGCCGAGCTGCAGACCTGGAACCTCAGCCTAGCCTGTGAGTGTGGGCTGGTGGTGTCAGCCTGGGACCTGTTCCTCACTCACTTAGAGGCCTTGGACCGGGATAGAGCTGTGTCCAGCTCACTGCTGCTCCAGAGGCCTCCTTCTTGAACCATCATTTTAAAGGGTTAGAAGAAAACTAAGGAAATAGAAAAGAAAATGATCAAAAGAAATTAGAAGAGGAAAAGGAGAGAGAAAGCCAACAGCAGCAGACACTCCCCAGGCTCAACTCCCTTATACTGCCGCCAATTTGAAAAAAAACCAGAGTGGCAACAATGTGTACCATTTAAAGATTTACTGCTTTACAACTCATAGTCTCCTGTGACAGTACCTTTCAAACACATGACCTCGACCACCTGGAAAGACAAGGGCAGTAGATGCATGGGAACACCAACACTTGCAATTTTCCTTCCCAGTCACTCATCCTGGTTTGGAACCCTTTCACTGTTCTTTCACTGTCACTGGGGCAAACTCCTATAACACTCTCCCTAACAGTACTCCAAAGACTACCACCCTGCCAAAAGTAATATGACAGCGAGAATGTGAGTTAAACCTTCCTCTGATGGTAGAAATCTCATCATCAGGGTGTGGAATGAGTGTGGAACCCACCTTGTCCAGCAGCTCAAACTAAGCAAGTATTTTCCTGGTTATGGTCAATTAAACAGCTACAATATGTTGCCACTTAATTTAGGACAGTGACTGGCCCCCAAGTGCTTTCAGCCCAATCTGTTCGTGGTGGCCACTGCTGAAGCTGCAACTTTAGCGATAGAGTATACCAGTTTCTGGCTGCTCTTGAAAAGGGCTAAGTGAGTTTGTTAATATCAGAGGGGACAAAACTCTATAACTTATTCTGCTAGCATTTATTGTTGCACTCAAAATTGACCATGCCTACTTAGAAAGAAATCACACAATGATTTCTTCATCTTTGTAAAATCTGCGCATTAAACTGTACAGGATCTTGGTTAGGCCACATTTGGAGTACTGTGTGCAGTTCTGGTCGCCTCACTTTAGGAAAGATGTGGAAGCTTTGGAGAGGGTGCAGAGAAGATTTACCAGGACGTTGCCTGGAATGGAGAATAGGTCGTATGAGGGTAAGTTGAGAGTGCTAGGCCTTTCCTCATTGGAACGGCGAAGGATGAGGGGTGACTTGATAGAGGTTTATAAGATGATCAGAGGAATAGATAGAGTAGACAGTCAGAAACTTTTTCCCCGGGTACAACAGAGTGTTACAAGGGGACATAAATTTAAGGTGAAGGGTGGAAGGTATAGGGGAGATGTCAGGGGTAGGTTCTTAACCCAGAGTGGTGGGGGCATGGAATGCGCTGCCTGTGGTAGTGGTAGAGTCAGAATCTTTGGCGACCTTTAAGCGGCAATTGGATAGGTACATGGATGGGTGCTTAAGCTAGGACAAATGTTCGGCACAACATCGTGGGCCGAAGGGCCTGTTCTGAGCTGTATTGTTCTATGTTCTATATTCTATAAACCTGACAGGAATACAGCTGAAAGGGTATTGCAATCTGTATGCAGAAGATAGACAGATAGAAAATACTAAGCAGTAATGGCATTCTTGATAAATATAATGAATGAATGCCAATTGAATGCTTTTTACATAAAACAATACAGCACAGGAACAGGCCCTTCAGCTCACCATGTCTGGGCCGACCATGATGCTATTCTTAACTGACCATATCTATCTGCATATCCCTCTATGTTCTGCCTGTTCATGTGTCTGTCTAAATGGCTCTTAAACATTGCTATCATATCTGTTTCTCCTGCTTCTCTTGGCAGTCCATTCCAAATACCTTCTCTCTTCTGTGAAAAACTTTCCTCAAACATCTCCCTTTTACTTTTCCTCTCTCACCTGAAACCTAGTATTTGATATTTCCACTCCGACTATTCATCCTATCCATGCTTCTCATAATTTTATATACTTTTGTTAGGTCACTCTGCAGCTTCTGACACTCTGAAAACAATCAAAGTTTGTCCAACCTAACCACATAGCTAATACACTCTAATCCTGGCAACATCCTGGTAACGATCTTTTCCATCCCCTACAAAGCCCCCAGATCTTTCCTACAGTGTAGCAACCAGAACTGTGCCCAGTACTCCAATTATGGCCCGACCAAATTCTTATATAATTGCAGCATGACTTTCAACTTCTAAACTCTGTGCCCTGACTGGTGAAGGCAAGCATGCCATATGCCTTCTTTATCACTTTATCCCCTTGAACAAATTGCATTTTTATTGCGAGTTTATTTCAAAAATTGTCCCAAGGTATGTCTGATTTGTGTAATAAGATAAAAATTGCACTGAACCGAGTTAAACATTAGAACAGATCAACGAAAGGTTGCTTAAAAAAAAGGCTAGATTAGAGTACTTACAGTGTGGAAGCAGGCCCTTCGGCCCAACAAGTCCACACCAACCCAGACCCTTACACTACAGCATGGCCAATTCACCTAACCTGCACATTTTTGGACTGTGGGAGGAAACCAGAGAAAATCCATGCAGACACAGGGAGAATGTGCAAACTCCACACAGTCAGTCACCTGAGGCAGGAATTGAACCCAGGTCTCTGGCGCTGTGAGGCAACAGTGCTAACCACTTGCCACCGTGCCACCCAGGTTGTGTGGAACATATAAAGATGAGAGAGGGTGGAGGAAGTAAGAAGAATTGAAGATTGAGGAAAACAAGTGAGGAGGTGAGACAGAGAAATTTAGGAATACAGTTCCCAGAACTTGGAGCTGAAGGTGTGGGAAAGCAAAAAAAAAATTGAGAATTGCCAAAGAGACCAGAATTAGAGAAATACACAATTCTGAGACAAGAAGAGGCTAGAGAGATAGAAAGGGCAGAGGTCATGAGAAATTTCATGTTGAGAATTGTAAAGTTGATGAACCAGAGGTCAATACAGGCTACCGAGTATCGAGGAAGAGTAGTTTTACCTGAGGCAGAGTAGACTTGCAGAGTTTTGGATGAGTTTAGGTTTATAGAGGATAAAAGACGAGGAGGCAAGTTGGAAGAAAATTGGAGCAGCTATTTCTGGAAGCATAGACAAGAGTTTTAGTCGTCACCAGGCTGATGCAGATTGGTCATATAAGGCTGGGTGGTCTCTGCAGCTGTCTTTTTCAAATGGTGCTAAGAAACCCAGAAGCAATGTGAATTTCCAGAGCAGTCAGTCAATGGACTGATGAGCATTCAACTCAGAAGAGTTAGGGTGCTATTGTATTTGGAGGGCCAATCAGAAGCTGTCCTTATTGTAAAATGCATTTGGATGTCACAATAGACATGGGATGGAGAAGGTGCTTAACATGGGCCTGGTGTCTCTCCATCCTTTTTCTAATTTGACATAAAAATGATCTTTGCAGCCAGGTCACCTCAATGTTGGAAGAGGGGTGTGGAGAGGAAAGAAGCCCTCTATAAGGCACTCTGCAACTGCAGTCATACCCAGGCAGGCAGACTCTCTCAGACTTCCTGAAGCACTATCCTCCCAAATCTGCTATTTGGGGGCTGCCTCCAGGCAATAAATCCTTCCATGACTTTGGAAAATCTGAAGGCGGACTGGAAAATCTCAGTTGGCTGTCGTTTAAGTGGCTCGTAATTTAGCATTCAGCCACTTTTGTTTCCAGGGTTCTCAAAATCCAGCTCAGGGAACCAATAGATGGGTAAGGTAGAATGAGCTTCATGTCATTGTGATAGAGAGGAAATTGTTTGGAAGCTAAGTTCTGAATATCATATGATGCCAAGATTGTAAATAATTTGGTTCAAACTGAGTGCCCAAGGAGGAGGATACAGTGACAGGTTAGTGAAGAAAGTTTGTGACATTATGTTTGGCTTCTCCAAAGTTTAATTGGATAAAATATTGTCTTTTCTGGGACTAGATGCCTGACAGGCAAACTGACAACACAAAAGCGATGAAGGAGTCGAGTGAGGTAAAACTGGGTTCTGTTCATCGGTGCTTTTGATTTAAAGGTTATTTCTGTAATAGAGAAAAATTTCTTCTAAAGGAAAATTACTTTAATTACTTTGTACCAGGTATTCTATCATAATTACGATCTGATAGATTTAAATGGACAAGGCAGGCAATGCTGTAGCCAGGAGACAATCGGATTCTGCTATAAATACTAAGTGGATTAAGTAAATTAAAATAAGCACTTCAAGCTCAGATCTATGTATATATTTTTAAAATAATGGCCTAAACACTATATATGCCATATCAATCTCCTGAAATTCTCATTTTTGTTTCAATAATGATTACTGTCAAGAAGATGGTAAAAATAAGATTATTTATATTGTTGCAGGAAGTTGAAACAACCCAACATCTGCTGCAACGTAACATGCAGCTGACAAACATAATTTGTGTCAACTCTGGATTCTGAACTGATCCTGGCTTTGAATAAGCTCACACCCTTCGGCTTACTTTTTATGATGGGTCTGATTCTGAAAAGTGCAATGCAAAATGATGAAAAAGTTACAATTGTATTGACCTCATATCATTACCAATTTTCTCCATTTCTCTATTTTTCTGAAGGTGCCCAGTCTTTTGTTTGGGTCCCTTTCAACAGAAGGATATTTCCCTTCAGTAACTTACTGGTGGTTTGGCTGTTGAGTAGATCCCTGAGCCTGATTGTACCCTCCTAATTCCAGCTGTTCAGTAAAGACCAGGAATTGAATGTGAAACCTGTAAACTTTGAATAATTCAGACACTATAAGTAAACTTATCAATTTCTGAAGTCAGTCTGTGTGTGGTAACACCATTCTGGCAAACAAGAAGGTGTAACAACTTTGTAGCTCTTCTGAAATCTCTGGGGATGTGTGTGTGCACTGAATTCTGAAGATCAAGAAAGATTCAGATTTGATCCTAGTCCTTAGAATCACTAGTATTTTGGATTAGGGTGGAGAATACCAGTCTCTGTTTTCAAATCCGGACTGTTATCCTGTGACTTCTGTCAAAAAGCATTAGTGTGTGAGTATTAAATGAATATAAGGCAGTTCAGACTTTAGTGCCTCGCATGACACTTATACTTCAGGCACACACATGACAACAGGCTATTCTGGTGAGATATTGAAGGTGTCTGTTGTTGTGGAGACATTTTATTTTCTCCCAACATAATCCACTCACACCAGAAGAGAAGGGAGGAGATTCAACGATAGAAAAGCTACCAGTTATATGCAAACAGATGAATTAAGAACAGACGCAGGCCATTCAGTGCCTTGAGCCTCCTCTGCCATTCAGTGAGATCCATTAATATTGTAGGACTCCCCCTTGCCTGCCTCTTCTCCTAAATGCCCCAAAATCTTTCAATAATAATCTTTTTATCTTCACGTTAACACAAGACCATTCGACAAATTCTTGAAGTTGTCCTATATTATTGCCATCCATTTTTATACACTGTTTCTATGTGACATTGCTTTTCCTGTGTAGATTGTTAACAACAGGCCTACCTATTATTCTCCTTCGCCTGCCACTGTTCTGTCCGAGTTTCTTGGTTTTGCCTGTCACCGATTCATTATTACTTATCTGGCATCAGGTTGCAGCAAAGCCACGGCCTCCTCTAAAAGTAAGGCAGAAACCAGTTTCAACTACGACTAGAATTGTACAATCCTTAGAAATGGAGTGAAGGTCACAAGGCTCAGTTGCTTCCAAAGTTGCTTTCAATGCAGGCAGCATGCAAACTTTTTCTGCCTGCTAATTTAAATGGGCATCTCTATTAATATATTGCAGAGCCAACCACAGTGTGGTTTCTGGAGTCTAATATCTCAGCCTCCATTACAGTAAAAGCAGTGGGCCTTCAGTGCCTGCCTGCTGCAATGGTAGCCCAGACTGATGTCATGCAAGGTCAGGCACAGCTAGGAAAGCTGGGCAGCACTGTTCAAAGAGTTGAGCATCACAGAAGTCTACCTATCTGTCTTTGATATGCTATTAAGATTGCTGATATTCCATCCTGGGGTAGTGACAGTGACATGTTAACAAATGCACCTGTTGGCTTCCTCAGGATAACATAGTGAGGGCTGTGCTTCCATCACTACCTCTTCACCAGTGACTTCCTTGTTGCCTGTCAGATAGGCAGCCAGTGTAGACTGCTGCCACCAATGTCCAGTTGGCGTAGTTCTAGGACCAGAGATACTTGGAAATGTCCATCAAGTCCAATTTGCAGTTTTGTTCACTGATAGTAACCCTGCTAGGTAAGGCTGAAGTCATTTAGTTAGCACCACATGGCAAATGGAAATTAGGCTTCAAACAAATGCTCAAAAATGATTTGTCTTTGTTCTGCAGTAAAGTTTTTCAAAGATTTGTGTTCGTAATGTACATTTTGTGATGACTTTTGTTTTGGCATTGATTCCAAAAACATGCTGCAATGGTAAATTATAATGCGATGGTAAGGTATGGGGTTTTAGGCAAATGGGGATTTGGCATTGTGCTTAATGGTATTGTTGTGCATTTAGTGAATTACAGTCAATCCAGATAGAATAAAATGTATCCAGCTCTCTTAGAAATATAGAACCCTCCTCATGTATCATTGGATGACAAACTGGGTGAGGTTGCAAATATTGCCTGCTCCAGTCAGACTGGAGTCCAACTTATAAAGATTCTTGGACATAGTTACCATAACAGCCATTGGTAATGCCACCTTCACTCTGCTCTGCAGCTGCAGTTCTGGTTGCAGCCACTGGCATATATCATGTTGGATATCCTTGATGGAACTGATATACCTAGCCACACTGTTCCTCACTGAGGCTCCTATCGATGTCCTGGAAACCTAGGGCAGAAATCACCAACATCTCCTCCCTGTCCTCCCTCTTTCAGCAGGTAATCCTGCTTGGCTTGATCTCTGTTCATTTTAAAAATGTTGTAATCCAAAAAGTGTAAGCTATTGAAACCCAATTGTAGGAGCATGTAAAAATTCAGTGCAGAATCCATGAGGTTGTGACATAGAGTAGAGAGGTACAGGAGGAGGGGTAGAGATGTTTTGGCTCCTCACACTGTTTAGCATATTTTCAGCTATGCATGTTGATTGAGGGCTTTGGCTGAAGCACAAAACCCTGAAATAATATTACTAGCATCAATTAGCTACATGTCTATTGACATCACCATCTATCTGCTCTGCTCAATTCCAGTGTTTGCTTCTGTTTTTGTATCACTGCCCCTGCTTTTAATTGCATTCTGCTCAGTTAAAAACACCAGCCACAGACAATAATTTGAAGGCATAAATTGTGCTATTGGACCAAAGTTTGCAGCCAATATCCTCTAAACTGCCAAAACCAAAGGAACATAGAATATAGGAGCTGGAGTAGGGGACCATTGAACCCTTCAAACCTGTTCTAGCATTCCATACTGATCACCCAACTCAATACACTGCTCCTGCTTTCTCCCCATATCCTTTGATTCTTTTAGTCCTAAGAATGATATTCACATTTTTCTTAAATTCCACTAATTGCCATGCCAAGACTTTGACCATCTCATTCTTAACACATTAGCCCAGAATTCTATTATGGATCCCTGATGAAGGGCTTACGCCCGAAACGTCAATTCTCCTGCTCCTTGGATACTGCCTGACTTGCTGTGCTTTTCTAGTACGACACTCTCGACTCAGAATTCTATTGTAACTTGTATTCGATTCTAGATCAAGTCCTGCTTTTCTATCACCATCACCCTTACTGATCTACGCCAACATTCCACTTTCTTTTGTGCATTCATTTCCTGCCTTCTATCTCATCATTGGAGGTGGATATTCCAGCAATCTCAACACTTTTCTCTCTGCCTTCAAAGAAATCTAGCCCTTCAATTATAAGGCCTACCCCTCCCCACCTCTTATCTTTTCACCAAAGCTCATCATCTATTTCTTCCTTCCACTGTAACATGCCTTTGGGATTTCTTTCAAATTAAATATACCATATAAATGCAATGTTTTGTGCTTTGTTTTAGACGCACATGAACTGAAGGTTTGTGCTGAATCTTATGCTCAAATACTGTGCCTGATTATGACACCAAATCTTCTGTGAAAAAGCCAAGACCTTCTCATATTTTTGTTCATTACGGGTTATAATACTATGTTAATATTTTGAGATAGTTCCCAAGTATGCCAAAGAATGAAATTTTTAAACTATGACTTGCTACATACACGAGGACATCATAAATACTTACCATTATTATGTTATAGTAGTGCAGTAATGAATAAATTTGCAAACTGCTTTGTTGATTATAAAATGAACATGCTGTCTTGTGCCAAAAAAACATAATCCTTTGAAGTAGAAGATGGACGGGTCAGGATTTATATTAGCATTATTCTGCAAGAGGGAATGTTAAAATTTGAAATTCTGTTTTTATGTGAAGCAGTCTGTTCTCTTGTAACTCTGTTTTAAATGTACTCAAATATACATTTGATTAGTAATTCATAATAGTGTGTAAAAGTTATAAAATTGCAAGACAAAGTATTTCAGTGTTAAATGTTGAACAGTTTATGAATTTAAACTCTAAAATGCTTTACTGTGCATCAAATGCTGTGGCACATTACATGATTATTGTAACCCTTTAAACATGGATATGTTTTATTTTAGAAATTATATGATGCTGGAACACAAACTGTTTGCACCCTCAGAATAATTAATTGTGGAGTAATCTATATGAAGTAAATTCCTTGATCTGCAGTTATGGGTTGTACAGAGCTGTCTGTTTCATATGTTACTTTGTCACCTATTGGATACACTATTACTCTGCTAAATAATTCATTTTACTCCCAGGTGACCACCTTCCACAGCACATGTTGATTTAATGAGTGCAACTGCATATTAAACAACAATTCAGAACTTAACTTCCACACTGTCTGCATGTACTTTATTCAGTTCAAGAGAAAGGGCATGAACTGGAATGACATTCAAATATATTCAGACTCCCTTATGAATTATAGGCAGATTACAAAAAAAATTATAGCAGTTTTGTTTTAACTGCTTTAACGATCAAATCTTTTTTGGGAATAGAATTGTTTCTGCTTAGTGCTAACTGTATCTATAGCAGCTACTCTTGAGACAGATTAAATTATGGGTAAAATTACTTCTGTTCCTGCTCAGAACTACACTTTATCCCAAATCTCCATGAAGTATTTTCCATTGTATCATATCTTATGTGTCTATGATTCCTCCAAGTAAAATTACTTTTAAAAGTTTGATATATTTGTACTGTTGACTTGCATCATTCAGAAATGGTTTAAAATCTTCATCAGCATAGTTGACGTGGGACATTTCAAGCCAGCAGAGAGAGGGAACTTTCATCTCATCAAGTTGGCTTGAATTCGAAATCAGTTCACAGATGAAAAGCACCGTGTTCTTTCCATATATATGGACCAATGATATATGGACCAATAGCACTGATCTTAAAATACCTCAAGGATATCCTTTTAAGATGTGACAATATTCTTGTAACATCCCTACAGGAATTTGATAGGGCCCTTTAGAAAAACTAAATTCTATTGTAGTAAGATTTCATGCTGTAATTTCAAAACACTTCCTGCATCATTTGTTATGATGGGGAGATGCCATCATTTGTTATAGGAGAGACATATGTAATATTGGCTTTTAGGATCAATATGACAGTTGAAAAACCATCTTTATGTGCATTGGAGAATGTGTTCTGATTTCTGAACCGTTTGACCTAGAGTTTTGCTATACTTGTACAGATCCTCCATTATTTGTCAGTTTGTATATCTTCTTACATAAACGTTAGGACTTTTGTGAATTATGGCAATGCTTTAAGTGATCTAAATATCTTGTAAGAATGGTATGCATCAAAACTTTTGATATGTATTGATATGTTGATTGTCACAAGCAATTTATGCAGCTGGATAAATAATTACATCTGTTACAATATTCAGAAAATAACATTTTCTCTCCAGTCACTTTAATAGTCATAAGATTGTTCAGATTTTCCTCCTACCATGGACATACATATCTATTTGTAAATTATTTGTTTTGTTTATCCCAGATACAGTATTAGACTAAAAAGCATTAGCCAGATTTTCCATTTGCCGTCAGGACCAAAGCGTGGTGCTCGTCCCACTCCATATCTAGAGTATTCAGGCAATGACAATTTTTGTAGGATTCGCTAGTTAATAGCCATAAGATATATTTGTCTAAAGTTAAAGACAGCATGTTAGCTCCCAAGGTAAGAGGCCTTCCATTGCTGACATATTAGAGCTTTAGCAAAACTGGAGTCAATGGGAATCGGGGGAAGACTTGCCTCTGGATGGAGTCATGCCTGGTACTTTGGAAGTTGATTAAGGTTGTTTGAAGTCAATCATCTCATCCCTAGGACACCACTGCAGGTATTCCCAAGGTTAGTGTCCTAGACCCAACCATCTTCAGTTGCTTTGTCATTTACCTTCCATCCATCAGAAGGTCAAAGGTGGGGGTTGCACTATGCTCAACATCATTTGTGACTCCTCAGTTACTGAAGCAGTCCACAAGGCTTGGACAGTGCCTAGACTTGGGCTGATGAGTGGCAAGTGACATTTGTGCCAAACAAATGCCAGGCAATGACTTTTGCAAAAGGAGAGAATCTAACAAGTACCCCATTGACATTCAATGGTGTTGTAACAGCTGAAAACCCCACAGTCAATATCCTGGGGTTATCATTGACCAGAAACTGAATGAGACTAGCCACAAAAAATACATTGGCTAAAAGAACAGGTCAGAAACAAGGAATTTTGCACTGAGTGACTTACCAACCATTTCCTGAAAGCCTGTCCACAATCTACAAAGATCAATTCAGGAGACTGTTCAAACCCTCTCCACTACTCTCAATGAAGTTTGATATCATCCAGGTCCAAGCAACTATTTGTTTTGCAAAATGCAAATGTTCACGTTTTCACCACTGATGAACAGCAGCAGCAATGTACACCATCTACAAGATACACTGCAGTTACTAAACAAGACTCTTCCAATTTCTGGATCAGTGGTGCTGGAAGAGCACAGCAATCGGATGCTGCCTGAATTGCTGTGCTCTTCCAGCACCACTGATCCAGAATCTGGTTTCCAGCATCTGCAGTCATTGTTTTTACCTTTTTAGACTCTTCCAATAGCAACTTTGAATCCTGTGACTTCTACCACCAAGAGGATAAAGCCAGTGGATACTTGGGAGCACCACCTGCAAGTCACACATTATCTTGACTTGGAAGCACATCACCATTCCTTCACTGTTGCTACACCAACAACCTGAAACTTCCTTTGTAGCAGCCCTACTGGTGTCCCTACACCCCCAAAACTGAAGAAGGTCAAGAAGGCAGATCAGGGTCAATTATTTTTAAGATCAACTGGGGATGGCCAATAAATTTAGTCCAGTGAATGATGCCTACTTCACATGAATTAATTAAACAAATGAAGACATTTAGAAGAAGAGTCTTTTGACTTGAAACATTAACTCAGTTTCTCTGGAGTTACCATTAGACAAGAGTTTCCTAGGCAATTTCTGTTTTTATTTTATATAATAAAGAAGTACGTCTCATTTTGTTTCAGCTGTAATGTGCAGCCTGTTGGCCAGCTGGGAAATTTCACTTTTCAGATGTAAAGAGGCATAAATAGACCTTATAATGTCATCATGCAGCTATCCATAAGACCAACTGAAATAGAAGTAGGCCTTTCACCCCCTTGAACTTGCTCCATCATTCAATAGGATCATCGCTTGTCCAACATTCTTCATATCCACTTACTTGCATTTTCCCCATTACTTTTGATTCCAAGACTGGTCAAGAATTTATCTATCTCAGCCTTAATTTCACACAAGGACCCATAGTCTAGCCTTCTCAAATACATTGCAGGATGGGATGATACCAGAAAACTAGCACTTGGACCAATGGTTGAAAATTCTGGGAAACTCATCTTGGGTCATTCACAACCAGGACTTGAAAATCCTGCCCAAGACTTCAAACCACTGGCAGTTTGTGAAACTGAATTAAATAAACCTGGATGAGAAAATTGACGTGACAGCTGCCAATTTGTAATGAGTACCTAATGCTTCTGGGAACCCAAGATTGTAGCATTTATCTGGTCTAGTCTTCACATGATTCCATGATGCTGAGTTAATGCAACAAGTTTATAAGAATCATAGAAAAGCAAGGTGTCAACCTGCTGTAAAAAGAAAGATTTGTGATATGTAAAATGTAGCATATTTAAATACTAGAGTCAAACAAGTTTAGGAATTTTTGCATTGGGCAATGTATCCTTTACAGAGAATCATACTTTAAAACTGTACGAACTCCACTGGCTTTCCTGTTAGACAGGAGAAGTTAGAGGGAATAGGGGAAGTGATTGATGTTACTATTCCTTTTCATTTCATTACCAGACTTTTCATAGGGTTAGTGAAGCATACCTGATAGACCTGTAAGCAAGGAAGTTGGAGCTTAAAGAAGAGAGAAGTTAATTTCATGGAACAGGAGAGGAACCAGGTTTCTCTCTGTTTTGGAGCTCAATGCATTAACGATTCCTCGGGCAGTTGTAATTATTGAATTGAGTTCTTGCCCTCTGCTTGTTGACATTTGGAGAACCCTGCATTCTTGGAGAGGTGGATCAGGATATTCAAACAAGGCTCCACACTCATTTTGTTCCGATAATCCTTATACTTAACTGATAATAAGAAGGTTCTGTCATCATAGAATTCTTAAGCAGTCAATGCAGGTGCCTAAATCTGAACAAAACTTCACCCACAAACGTCAGTGTACAGCTAGCAATCAAATTGATTAAATAATAGCCAAGTAATCTGATTATCATCAAGCCAATTCAGAGCTTTTTGAGGTGTGGCAGGGGCAGAGTTCAGAATACCTCATGGGCATTTAAAAGTGTAATTTTGCAAACACCTACATAATTGAGAAAATGCTACATTTGTGGATAATAAATTTTGACAGCTACAAAGAGACAAAACATGGACCATCAGACCTCATGTCATTCCTCAGTTAAATGAGACTGAAACAAAATAATTGCCTTTAAAGATCATCTTTTCAGTTGATCTGGTGTAACAGTTGGTAAATGATTGCATTGTGTCAAGGAATGTCTTTCCTATGACAGGATATGATTCTTCGCATGTGATAAAGGTGAAACCGTCTTTGGGAGCTCCCAAATGCAAACAAATTGTCTTATGACGAATCAGGTAAGCTGCAGAACATTCACACGATCCCAAGTGTTCATTGAATTGATTAATTCCATGTGATATCAAGAAACATTTGGAGGCACTGAATGGCTTTGGGGCCTGACAACTTTCTGGCAATAGTACTGAAGATCTGTGCACCAGAACTTGCTGCACACCTACTCAGCTGTTCCAACACAGGCACTTTCTTGATAATGTGGAAAATTCATCAGGTATGTCCTGTACACAAAAAATGGATAAACTTAACCTGGCCAAATACCATCCCTCTGCTTTCAATCATCAGAAATGTATAGGGGGTGTCATCAGCAATGTCATCAAGCAGCACTTTCTTAGCATCAATCTGCTCACTGACAATCAGTTTTGTGTTGTGCTGATGTCATTCAACCCCTCAGCTCATTGCAGTCTTAGGTCAATCATGGACAGAAGTGCTACATACTAGAGGTGAGAGGAGCTTGACTGCCCTTGATATCAAAATTGTATTTGCCTGAATGTGTTATCAAGGAGCTCAAGCCAAACTGAAATTGGGGAAAAACTCTCTGCTGACTGGAATCGTAACTTGCACTTAGCAAGGTGGTTGTTGTTGTTGGAGGTCGTTCATTTCTGCCTGAGAACATCTCTGCAGGAATTCCTTAGCGTAATATTCTTCAGCTGCTTCATCAAAGACCCTTCCTCCATAGAATCCCTACAGTTTAGAAGCAGGCCATTTGGCCCATTGAGTCCACACCACCCTTCCAAAGAGCATCCACCCAGACTCTTCCCTAGCTCCGTAACCCTGCAATTTTCCTATGGCTAATCCATTACACATCCCTGGATACTCTGGGCAATTTAGCATGGCCAATGTAACTAATCTGTGCATCATAAGGTCAGAAGTGGAGACATTCACTGATGACTGCACAATGTTCAACACCATTCACAACAAATAAACAGGTTTGGACTGAGAAGTGGCAAGTAACATTTGAACCACATGCATGGAGGTAATGACCATCTTCAACAAGAGAAAATATAACCACTGCCTCTTGATTTTCCATGGCTTTACCATCACCGAATCATCCACTATCAACATCCTCGGCATTGCCATTGACCAGAAACTGAATTGTGCTAGTCGTATAAGTACTATGGCTGTATGAGTTGATTGGAGGCAAGGAATCTTGCAGCAACTAGCTCAACTCTTCTCTCCTTAAATTCTATTCAGCATCAACAATATACAAGTTAGGATTATGATGGAATAATCCCCACTTGTCAGAATGTGCTCACTTCCAACAATACTAAAGAAGCTTGACACCATTTAAGACAAACAGCCCACTTGATTGTCATCACATCCACAAACATTCAGTTTGGAATACCACTCTCCATTTCGAGAAATTCCCTTCAACTACTACTCTCTGTCTCCTGTTACTCAACCAGTTATTTATCCATTGAGCGAGACCACCCTGCACACCATGTGACTTCACTTTCTCCATTAGTCTACCATGGGGAACTGACACTCAGCAGGAGTGGTGTGTACAGTCTACAAGATACACTGCAGAAAGTCATCAAGGCTCCTTTGACAGCATCTACCAAAACCATGAACAATTCCATCTGGAAGGGTAGCAGACATGTGGAAATCCCTTCACATGCCCTCCAAGCCACTCATAACCTCAACTTGGAAATTTATTGTCATTCCTTTTTTGTTGTTATGTCAAAATCGTGGAATTCCCTCTCTAATAGCATTCAGAATATCAGGGGTTCAAGATGGTAGCTTATCACCACCTTTTCAAGGCCAACTAAAGGGTTATCACCATCTTCTCAAGGCCAATTAATGCTGGCCCAGCCAGTAATGCCCATACCCTTAAATGAATAAAGAAAAATCATTTTGAATTTTAAAGGCATTGTAGATATTCAAGGGTTTGATCAATGGTAATTGGCAGAATGCACATCATAAAATATATAATTAATGACAACAATAAAATAACGTCACTCGATGGGTTTGAAAAATTGTTTTTTCAACTCCCTATGCAGAATGATGTAGTTTGACTTCATTATAGGTGTGCAACCGTGTTATTGGTATTTATATATTTAATACAATTTTGTGAAAACCAGTATTAATATCCAAATGCTAAAATGTGATTCTAATGAAATGTCAGACTTTAATAAAGAACAAAGAACAAAGAAAATTTACAGCACAGGAACAGGCCCTTCAGCCCTCCAAGCCTGAGCCAATCCAAATCCACTGTCTAAACCGGTCAATTCTTAAGCATCTGTATCCGTCTGCTCTCCACTTACTCATGCATCTGTCCAGTCACATCTTAAATGAATCTATCATGCCTGCCTCTACCACCTCTGCTTCCAAACACCCACCACCCTCTGTGTGAAGTACTTGCCGCGTATATCCCCCTTAAACTTTCCACCTCTCACCTTGAAAGCGTGACCTCTCATTATTAAATCCTTTACCCTGGGAAAAAGCTTGTCCCTATCCAGCCTGTCTATAACCTTCATGATTTTGTAAACCTCAATCAGGTCCCCCCTCAATCTCCTTTTTTCTAATGAAAATAAACGTAACCTACTCAACCTGTCTTCATAGCTAGCACCTTCCATACCAGGCAACATCTTTGTAAACCTTCTCTGCACCCTCTCCAAAGCGTCCACATCCTTTTGGTAATGTGGCGACCAGAACTGTACACAGTATTCTAAATGCGGCCGAACCAATGTCTTGTACAATTTTAACTTGACTTGCCAGCTCAATACCCCGTCTAATGAAGGCAAGCATACTATATGCCTTCTTGACCACCCTATCCACCTGTGCAGCAACCTTCAGGGTTCAGTGGACCTGCACTCCCAGATCTCTCTGCCCATCAACTTTTCCCAAGGCTCTTCCGTTCATTGTATAATTCGCTCTAGAATTAGTCTTGTCTAAATGCATCACCTCACATTTGTGTGGATTGAAATCCATCTGCAACTTTTCTGCCCAACTCTCCAGTCTATCTATATCCTCCTGTATTCTCTGACAGGAGGATCTGAGCTACAGGGAGAGGCTGAACAGGCTGGGGCTGTTTTCTCTGGAGCGTCGGAGGCTGAGGGGTGACCTTATGGAGGTTTACAAAATTATGAGGGGCATGAATAGGATAAATAGACAAAGTCTTTTCCCTGGAGTCAGGGAATCCAGAACTAGAGGGCATAGGTTTAGGGTGAGAGGGGAGAGATATAAAAGAGACCTAAGGGGCAACTTTTTCACACAGAGGGTGGTATGTGTATGGAATGAGCTGCCAGAGGATGTGGTGGAGGTTGGTACAATTGCAACATTTAAGAGGCATTTGGATGGGTATATGAATAGGAAGGGTTTGGAGGGATATGGGCCGGGTGCTGGCAGGTGTGACTAGATTGGGTTGGGATATCTGGTCGGCATGGATGGGTTGGACCGAAGGGTCTGTTTCCATGCTGTACATCTCTATGACTCTATGACTCCATGACAGTCCCTTATGCTTTCTGCTACTCCACCAATCTTCGTGTCATCTGCAAACTTGCTGATCATACCAACAGTGCCCTCTTCCAGATCATTTATGTATATCAGAAACAACAGTAGCCCCAACACTGACCCCTGTGGAATACCACTGGTCACTTTTCTCCATTTCGAGAAATTCCCTTCAACTACTACTCTCTGTCTCCTGTTACTCAACCAGTTCTTTATCCACCTAGCTAGAACACCCTGCACACCATGTGATTTCACTTTCTCCATTAGTCTACCATGGGGAACCTTATCAACCGCCTTACTAAAGTCCATGTATATGACATCAACAGCCCTTTCTTCATCTATCAACTCGGTCACTTCCTTGAAGAACTCTATTAAGTTGGTAAGGCACAATCTCCCCCACACAAAACCATGTTGTCTATCACTGATAAGCCCATTATTTTCTAAATATAAATAGATCCTATCCCTCAGTACCCTCTCCAGCAACTTTCCCACCACTGTCAGGCTCACTAATCTGTAGTTATCCAGAATATCCCTACTACCCTTCTTGTACAGAGGACAACATGAGCAACCTTCCAGTCCTCTGGCACCTCACCTATATTTAAGGATGTCACAAAGATATCTGTCAGGGCCCCAGCTATTTCCTCTCTCACCTCCCTCAATAACCTGGGATAGATTCCATCCGGTCCTGGGGATTTGACCACCTTAATAACCTCAATCCTACCCAACACATCTTCTCTACTTATGTTATTAATGACTAAAGATTGTACACTAATGTCATTTTTTTTAATCTGTTGAGACTTTTGTAAAGTCAAAGTATGCCAGGTCTTAGGAAAAAGCACCTAGCAATATCTGGAAAAAAAAGGACAATAAACCAAATGTATATAAATTTCAGCATAACCTTGTAGCATTTTGTATATATGTACAATGGCATGGCCCATGCCAGTAGCTGAACTCTTGCTTCAGAAGATCTTAGGTTTCAACTCCACTCAGACTTGAGCACATTACAAAGGCTGGTAATTGGAGTACTGAAGGTGTGCTACAATGTTAGAGATGCTTGCTAAGATTTTCATTCTCAAGGCAGTTAGCAGGAATCAGGAAAATTGCTGCACTGTGCAAATGTTTCTCCAGGGGGTATGATCTTCATTGCCAGGAGCAGGGGTGGGCTACAGTCAGACCAGCCAACTACTTGGTCTGAGGTGGACTGTCTAAAAGGCCTGCACAGATGTTGTGGGATGTTGGACCCAGTTATAATGAGGATTATAAGGATTAGTCCTTCTCTGTTGTTAGGTCAAAACCCTGGAATGACCTGTGTAACAACATTGTGAGCATACCTATATTAGATAAACTGAAAGAAGGAAGTTCCAGCACAGCGTATGGGGTGATGAGCAAGCAATACTCATTTCATATACAAAATAAAATAAATTATTGATCTTTTCATGAACTTCCCAGCTCTTTTGAAACAAAACACTTATCCATTGTCCTTGAAGGAATTTATACATTAATTGCTTTTGATGGGAATGTATTCCATATTTTCTCTCTATTTCTGGGGTCAAAAGTTTGGCACAGTTGGAAAAGAAAAATATTTTTAATCTTTGAAGTATTTTTAAGTATTGAAGTCTTTTCTATATTCCATGCCTGCCTTCCAGTAACATAATCACAATTTAAGTGAAATAATCTCCGATTACTTGTATTGTTTACTTAAGCAATTTAAACACTTGTGCATCAGCTCAGTTTTCTTTTCTCCAGTGAGACCAGAATCAATTCTGTCTGTCTTTCCTCATAACATGGAGTTTTAAGTACTGGAGCATCAATCATCAAGAAATCCACAGTCCATTCATCCAGCCTCCAAGCTAAAAGGAACAATCATAATTTATTTCACCTCTGTGCTTAGTGCCACTGTTGACACAAAAACCCTGAGATTTTTGTGTCAACTTGCTTATTTGCTTATTTCTTTTTTAACGTAGTTATTCTATGTTGATAATCAACCTTCATTCAGGGAACCCAACATTAGCAATTGCATGATTTGGAGATGCCGGTGTTGGACTGGGGGGTACAAAGTTAAAAATCACACAACACCAGGTTATAGTCCAACAGGTTTAATTGGAAGCACACTAGCTTTCGGAGCAACGCCTGATCACCTGATGAAGGAGCGTCGCTCCGAAAGCTAGTGTGCTTCCAATTAAACCTGTTGGACTATAACCTGGTGTTGTGTGATTTTTAACTTTTAGCAATTGCAGTTTGATGTGCATCGTCATATTGAACCTCATTCAAACACCATCCAGCAATAAGTACTATTAATGAATCTTCAGTCCAAAACTTAGCAACATGCATTAATTAATCTTTGCATGAGTTGTCTTATTCACAGAGTACTTAGTCAACAAATATCAGCATGGATAGTGAGCAGGTGAAACAATAGGCTCTCATAGTCTATAAAGGCATGAAGACAGTGCTGCTCACCAATCATTAGGATCTATCTAAAGATGTCACGTGTAAGCTGCATAGTAATGGTAGCATTAAGGGAAAGGTTAATAATGTTGATCAATAGCATTGGAGATTACTGTTAAAATTTCATATCTGAACTTACCAGTCTGATGGTAACATGATTTGAGCCAAAATAATATTCCCCAATTTTTTTATTGTAGCACACAATAAATTGGGTGATTTTCCCAAACAATTTGAATTTCGTAGGAATAATTGTTCTGTCATAGTGCACCTCGGATTAGCCTGATTTTGAATCAATTGAGAGTTGATGACTTTGAAAGTAAAACAAGTAAAAGGGATGAATAATACATGCTAGTCCAATCCATCTTGTATACTTCAGAATGCAGGTCCACTATGACTAGTACAGTCATTTCCAAAATAATTATTGTCTAATTGCTGGTTTTCCACTCTGGAATGCATTTTTCACTTCTTTTAGAACTGTGTCAAATATTTGCCTCAACGTTGTAATGTGTCAGCAAAGTAGTTTCTATTTTAAATGGTGCAACCAGGAAACAATGGGGGCTAAATTGAAAAGCTCTCAAGATCGCAATGTAAGATTGTCTAGTAACTAAAGATTGTATGCAAAGCTGATGCTGCCTGGTCACTCCATGATTCTGGCATGCAGCCAGGAAAGTGCAACTATGTGGCTGTATATCTCAGTGAGGGAGAGGTTTGTGTGAGGTTTGCAGAATCTCAAGCTGACCTGCACTGCTTAAAGTCAGACTGCACCTCTTAACAGTGAAGAGCATGCTGTGTACTATAGGCTGAAAATGCATGAACAAGATTTCAACACCTTCAGGAGCAGAAATAGCAAAGGTTTTTGAATACAGCATGGAGTTCTTGATACAGGAGGTTGATCAGTGGAGAGAAAGTTTGGGGCTCATTCCTGCAAAAAATGTACTGCAAAAGCAATGGGAAGAGGTGGCACTAGTGATGAATCATATCAGTCTGACACTAAGAATGTTGATACAATGAATAGACAGGCAATGACCATCACCAAAAAGAGACAATCTAACTACCAGCCTTAACATTCAATGATGTACCATCAATGGATCTCCCACTATCAACTCTGGGGGTTACCATTGACCAGAAACTCAACTGGACTCACCACACAAGCATAGTGGCTACAAGAGCAGGTCAGTGGCTAGGAATATTGCGGCAAGCAGCTCATCACCTGACTCCACAAATCCTTGCCACCATCTACAAAGCACAAGTCAGGAGTATGATGGAACACACCCCACTTGCCTGGATGACTGCAGCTCCAACAACACTCAAAAAGCTTGACACCATCCAGGACAGAGCAACCCACTTGACTGGCACGGCACCCACAAGCATCAACTCCCTCCACCACCAATGCCCAGTAGCAGCAGTGTGTACTATCCAGAAGGTGCACTGCAGAAATTCACTAAAGATCCTCAGACAGTACCTCTCAAACCATGACCAATTTCATCCAGAAGGGTAAGGGCAGCAGATATATGGGAACACCATCACTTGCACGTTCCCCCACAAGCCACTCACAATCTTGACTTGGAAATATATCACCGTTCCTTTAATGTAAACAACTTTATTCAAAAAGGGAGGGACACTTGTCAATCCAGGCCTGGATATTGTCCAGATCTTGCTGCATTTAAATATGAACTGCTTCAGTATGTGAGGAGTTGTGAGTGGTGTTCAACATTGTGCAATCGTCAGTGACCATTCCCACTTCTGATCTTATGGTGAAGAGAAGAACATTGATGAAGCAACTGATTTTCATTGAGTTTAGGACAGAGAGTTTGCCCCCTGATACTCAGTGATTCTCAGTTTGCTAGGGCCCCTTAATGCCACACTTGGTTGAATTTAGACTTGATGTCACTCTCACCTCACCTATGGAATTCAACTCTTTTGTCCATGTTTGGACCATGGCTCTAATGAGATCAGGAGCTGAGTATTCTTGGTGGAACCCAAACTGCTCATCCAACATTTAGCAATTTTCTACAATAACCTTTGATGTGACACCTTACCAAATGCCTTCTGAAAATGTAAAAGCAGTACATCTACCAATTCCCCATTATCTGCAGCACAATATAGTTCATCAAAGTGCTCCAATAAGTTGCATAAACATGATTTCCCTTTCTTAAAATGATGTTGACTCTGCCTGATTATCTTGACCGTATCCAAGTGCCTTCACCTGTCCATCTCCCAAAAACTTCAGGTGGAAGGTATGCTGCTATCTTGAGTTGATTCACAACCTGAAATAACCCTAATGTTGGGTTACCAATGCTCATAGTAAACTTCAGAGCTGAAAATGTGTTGCTGGAAAAGCGCAGCAGGTCAGGCAGCATCCAGGGAACAGGAGAATCGACGTTTCGGGCATAAGCCCTTCTTCAGGAATGAGGAAAGTTTGACAGGCCGCCTACTTGCGGAGCGTTTCAGAGAACACCTCTGGGACACCCGGACCAACCAACCCAACCACCCTGTGGCTCAACATTTCAATTCCCCCTCCCACTCCACCAAGGATATGCAGGTCTTTGGACCCCTCCATCGTCAGACCACAGCGAAACGACGATTGGAGGAAGAACGCCTCACCTTCCGGCTAGGAACCCTCCAACCACAAGGGATGAACCCGGATTTCACCAGTTTCCTCATTTCCCCTCCCCCACC